>NC_051154.1:128505066-128546495 GCF_013339745.2 Dermacentor silvarum | reverse complement strand
ACAGCCGAGTTAATTACGCTAAAGGTCGCATCTCGCCAAAGGCGCAAAAACCTCCAGGTTGGTTTCACGGACCGAGCTAGGGGAAACAAATCATCTGGGCACAAGCCACTCTGGCCTCCAGGCAACTGAATGCGCATGACGCGGCTCGAGGTTTCAGCAGACCAAGACGACGTCACCAACACCAACACGGACGCATTAGCAATCCGCCGGTCGGGCAGAGATAGGCTGGTTTCCTTTAGGGAATCATTGATCATTACAGACTAGCCAGGGCTAGATATCCGGCCGCACATTGTTCATTAAACAAGTGGCAATCAGTGGCTTGGCGGCTAATACAGACCAATACTTTCCCCAACCCATTGCCTTCAGTCACTATCACCCCAACGTATACACAGACATATGTAAGCACTTGTAACAACCGAGCAGATCTTCAACCATACTCTGGGCATGCCCAAAGAAACAATATAACAATAACTGTTCGAAACCACAACAACCCAGTTTAATAATAAGAAATGAGGAGCAATGGGAGACCGTTCTGCTCAGCTCGTACCCGGATGTTCAAGCAAGAGCAGTCCAAATGGCTGAAGACGCCGCCGCGCCTCAGGGGCTGCCGGCCGCCGTATAAAGGGGGGACGGGGGAGGCTTCTAGTCATTACCCCCTCCTCCAACCACATTTTGGGCAAAATAAAGTTATTTCTTTCTCTCTCTCACTTGAGGACGATGACGGAGACTAACGTCTTGGACGGCTGTGCTTGGCAGGTATGAAAGCATAGAAATCTTCCGATCTTGAGTAAGAAAGCTCAAAATCAGCAGCGTCTGATCCTACTGAAGAACTGAGCCGCTTCCGACCCGCGGGCGGTCTGTGCTGGCCGCAAGATGAGTCCAAACCATCTCTTCCATGGCAAGCTCTGCGGGGAGGATCTCCCAGCAGAGTAGGAGTCTTCAGGGTTCAGCACAAACGTTGTTGCCTGTTACTGATGCAGAGAAAAGCACATAAATAGAGAAAAACTTCAGCACCAGGGGAAACCACCAGCCGAGCACATAACTTCGTCGTTTTGTAAATGTTCTTGATAAACAATACACCATAAATCTCAAGCCAGTTAGGGTGCTCACTTCGAACAAGGAAGTATCACACTAATAATATGCACGTGAGGAGAGTTTGCTGTAGAAAGAAAAAAAAAAGACCTTTCTCTCGTGGTAAGTGCGTTTGAGAGTTCGTAGTTTGAACGGAGGAATTACTTTTTCCCTTCATAGGCCCAAAACCCAAATAAACACCAAATAAGGTTCTTTCCTCGGGTATGAGGCGTTACGCGCAGTGTATGAGGGACGATATGGTGGGCATGAATATTTGCGCCACCAACGTGTCGCCTTTTGTAGTAGGGTGGTTTTATGCAGCATATTCAGAACAGTGACCATGAGATCAAGGCGCTGAATAAATAGAACATTAGGACACAAAAGCATAAACCCGAATGGCACGAAATTTATTGAAATTAAATAAGAATGGAGTAACCAGAAATGATAAATGCAAAACGCGGTCTCATAACTAAGGTGTTCGTTCGTGCCTTTTTCCTCCTGATACACCTTCTGGATGACTGTTTCGGATGACTGTGCTCAATATAGTCGAACGAAATTATGGTCCCTCAGACAACTTCTCCCGCGGGTTTGATTCTTTTATTGCGATAGCAATTATATGGACATTCCAAGCGGATTTCTGCCATCGCCGTCGCCTTGAGGTTCCGTATAAAGTCCAAGGGCGATAAAATCGTCGCCGCGCGCCGTATGTTGTATGTGCGAGTGACAGCGCGCGGAGGACGCGCGATTTCACGGAGAGCGAACGCCCGGCGGATAGCAAACGCGATGTCTCCGTTGCGCGAAAGGCCGTGGTGGGGGGGATGGAAGAGAGGTAGGGGGGCGCCGTTGTGCTTCGAAACCAACTGAGCATTTAGCGACCTGGCAAAGTGGATCTGACGATTCAATCTCGCGCGCGAAAGGAGGAAAGTGAGAAGGCAGCCTGGGAGGGAGAGGGTGTGGCTTCTACTCTGCCAGCAACTGCGTATTGTACTTTGCGTGGCTGCGAGCGGTCGCGCGCATCGTATCTTGAAAGCGATCTGCACACGGCTCCTACCTTTGTATGCGCCGTGCTTTCACCGCTCTGTTTCCGTTGAAGCGATAGACCGTACGAATTTCGCTCGCTGCTGGCACGCTTGCTCACGCCAGCGTTTTGACAGCGGTTGTCTGCGGTCATTGAGTGCGATCTATTCATGTTTGCTTGTGCGCGCTGACACCATGCTTGTTATTCAGTTAGTAAGCGAATGTGTCCAAGTTTATACAGCCGATAAAACTACTACCCTTACTACGTTAATTAAAAATTAAATTATGGGGTTTTACGTGCCAAAACCACAATCTGATTATGAGGCACGCCGTAGTGGGGGACTCCGGAAATTTGGACCACCTGAGGTTCTTTAACGTGCACCTAAATCTAAGCACACGGGTGTTTTCGCATTTCGCCCTCATCGAAATGCGGCAGCCGTGGCCGGGATTCGATCCCGCGACCTTGTGCTCAGCAGCCCAACACCATAGCCACTGAGCAACCACGGCGGGTACCCTTACTACATATAGCTCTCTACTAATTTGCTATCGCAATTGATGCTTCGCCTTTCGGGCGAAACTGCGAATTTTTTTTACACATACGCTAATAAGTTCTGCGTAAGTATGCCCATAAAGGCTGTTATAGAAACGTGAACACGCACAAACTAATGATTTCTCTGTATATACAAAAACAGCCCAAAGGGACAGGGACCAGAATTTGAACAAGAGGAGCGCTAACAGCTGGTTGTCCTTATTGCGGTGGCGCAATATCTTACTACAATGTCAAATTCGGAATTTTCTGAAAAATTACGTGATTTTATAGTCGAAAATTATTTTTAGCATAAACTATAGCGACGGTAAAAAATAAAAAAAAATGTTGTGGCTAAAGCCTTAGCGATGTTTATGCAAAACATGGTCGAAAACGCACATTTTTTTTGCTCTTTAACCGAGCCAAATAAACGCGAAAAATTTATGTGTTCACCTATGATGTCACATGAAAGAATCACGCCAGTAGAACATTCTAAAATAATATTTGTCGTTATTCCTGACTTCACACTTAAATAAAAAAAATTACCTCCAACCAGCTTTTGCTTCTTCGCGGAAACTTCAAAGAGCGCTTAAGTCAGCAAAACGTTTTTTACGCGAAAAATACTTCGGTGAAAGATCATTCACACACACTCACCAACTGTGCCCATTTTCCCCAAGAGAATCGGCGATGGTCACTTCTGGGGTCTGGGACATTTCGCGTGGAATGAACCAGATTGAAATTTGCCCCGTAAAGTTATTAGTTAAAAATAATTAGCGTAAATATGGTAATTATTCAGTCAAGCACTTAGATTGCTCGTTGAAGTAATGGCTGCGTGACCGAGTATTTTAGATCAAGAGTTAGAATTCTCCTATTTGCCACAGGCAATTTTTAAAAATCTGGTGCAGAAAAAAAGGAACACCCCAGGTATAGAAAATAATTATTAATGTTCAACTTGACCCCTGCCTTGAGAACACGTACAACCCACTCAAGTGACCAATCGCTAGGCAAAGTGCATTTTGTACATTGTATATTACAAAGGAGGAATGAACTTTATCTACAGAAATCAGCTGACGGTGAAATCGGCCGAGGTGGGCGGAGTCCCTAGTCCAGGATGCCGTGGGCCTGAGCCGATAGCTTGTCCCTGCTCACCAGGCGATGCTGGTCTTCAGGGCTCGGGCTTGTCAGCTGGGCCGGCCACTGCTCGATGGTTGGTCCGGTGATGCATGGTGTCGATGGGTTTTGCCCGCATTCCCATAATATGTGGTAGAGGTTATTGGGCGCAGAGCAGAAGGCGCACTTGTAAGTATGGTTCGTAGGATGCATGGAGTGTAGCAGGTGCAGTGCGGGAATGTGATGGTGTGTAGTTTGCGGAACTTCACCGCCTCTTCTCTTGTCAGCTTGGGATGCGGGGGTGGGTAGATCCTCCTACCCAGTCTGTATACAGTGGAAGTCGGCGTATCTTTTCGGAAATGCGGCCCTTTTTGGTAATTTCTACCTGCTGTTTGCGAGTCCGTGATGACTGCGATGTCATCTTCCCTTCGCTTGCCCGTAGTGGCCGCCAGGGCTATCGCCATTTCTTCCGCGCAGTCGATGTCTGGAGTGTTTTCCGAGGCCGCTGCTACCTCGTCTCTTCGGCCGCTGATCACGCTGATAGCGTGGGCCACTGTGTTCTTGTACTTTTCTGCGTCGGCGCATCTGTCTTCTCCTTTTATTGGTCCTTCGTAGGCCTTACGTAGAGCGTGTACTCTCGCTCTCCCCCTTTCTCTCTTGTGTTCAGGGTGCATGTTTCTCGAGTTGCTGACCACCGTAATCTTCTCACTACCTCATTCATGCCAACTATAAGTTGCTTTTTCGGGGAGAAGCATTATTTACGTACCAACACCGTTACACTAAACCCCTTGGGGTTAGAAAAAGAAAGTTTCACTTTCAAAAGCAGGAACCAGTGCACAAGCGTTCTATACTAAAGAATCACTTCGTCGTCCCCTCAAAGAAGGCATATTGTCACCAATGGTATGCTGGCACAGATGAAAAATTTGAAGGAGAACCGCGTGAATTTGACGTCAACGATTAACTTACCGTAAATTTACTCCCTGAACGAAGTCGAGAAATTCCCATCTATTACAAAAGAGGAGCGTGGAAGAATACCAGGCTTCAGAAGAGTTCGATGTACCAATCCTTTAAAATCTCACAGCCATAGCAAATAAACGAGACTTATTAATTAACTAAGTACAGGTCTCCAGCCCACACGTACACTTATTACCTACCTATCCCGAAGTACTGTCGGACAGCTACGGTGTCTGCATTTGCTGTAAACCGAATCAGCCAGTACATACGTACTAACTGATGAACACCCATTATTCTGAATTCTCGAGGCCTTTGTACAAAGCCATACTAAAACTGTGTTAAACGCTGTTGATAAAGGTATCATGTACATGGAAAATAATACCTATTTGCTTCCTGGTAGGCAGCGATCAGGTCATCTACCTTACAAACAGTGACGTAGACAACACGAACAGTAGCGTGCATAAATATAGGGTAGAGGAACATAGCCTATCAAGATCAGGAATTGGATTGACAAATCCTTTTGTTTGTAAGACCTATTTATGATTGGCTGGCATCCCTCATCAATTATATATTTGCAATCATGATTGACGGGTGCTTTTTTCAAACGAAGCTTGTATTGCCTCACAAGTGTCGGCGGTGGTAGTGGTGATGGTGGTGGTGGTGCCACGATAAAAAACCTATCGAACACCTGCAGAAAACTCGCGTCTCGTTCCCTTGGTATATACCAAAATTGGCATGGACGGGTACGAATGTATGACTAACCTGATTGATAGGTCATGACATCAATAACATCACATGCTCGTCAATTACGTCACGATTAACAATAATAAAATCACGTGTGGCGTATAGCCGCATTGGATATGCGGGTATGAGCCAGGGAGAAAGATAAGGAAAGAGAAGGAAAGAAAGAAAACCCGACTGCTCACAGAGTAGAGCAGGTACGATGAAAATAAAACAAATAAAACAATGGCTGTACTTTTTAGGCCAATAAATCGAAACATTGATACTCGTACCATTCTACAGCCTAATAACTCCATTTTGCCCATTGTTCCTTCTTTTAAGTGTCTTGGCGTTGTATTTAAGAAACATTTGTCGTGGAATGCTCACGTGGAAATGGTAATGGGTAAGCTCTCTCGGGTGACTGGAATACTAAGCAAATTGCGTTTCTTTCTTCCAGAAAATATTAAACTTATTCTGTACAAATCACTGTTCTTATCATACATAAACTATTGTCATCTTGTCTGGGGCACTACAACGCTTTCTAATATCAAAACACTGCATATAATGCAGAAAAAGGCCGTACGTTATATCCTAAGTGTTCCTTACTTAACGCCAACTAGTCCTCTATTTGAAAAGCTGAATGTGCTATCTATGCCCAACATTTACGAAATTATGTTTACACCAAGTTATACGACCAGTATTAAAAAAAATGTCACAGTTTCGCCCTAAGGGCGAAGCAATGAATGCGATAGCAACACAGCAATGTCATACGAAGTAAGGTGAGCGGCTTTGGTAGCAATATGAATTGTAGTAAACATGAGCTGATTAAGTAGGCAGGTGTGCTGCGGCGTAAGTAGACCGATATGAAGAGAGACTCGATGACCACGAGAAGGCGCGTGTGAAACGGTGGTGTTGATGAGGGGCGCTTCCCGTGGCCAGCGCGTGCGAAGGGACACACCTGTAGCGCTGCACTGCCGATCCGGGCAGCATTGCATGTGTAGCGTGCGTTGGAAAATGTGGCCCGACTATTACTAACTGAATGAACAAGCGTGGTGTGAGCGCGCACAAACAAACATGAATAGATCACACTGAATGACTGCAGACAACGACTGTCAAAACGCTGGCAGCAAGCGCATACGCCGCAGCGGCGAAGGTACGTGCGGTCTATCGCTTCAACGGAAATTGAGCGGCGAATGCACGGCGCATAAAGGTCAGAGCCGTGTGGAGATAAGAGGCGAGCGACGAGCGCGGTTGTTGGCAGAGTAGAAGTGCGCCCCCCCCCCCCCCCCCTCACCGCTCCCTCCGGCGCTGGCTTCCCGCTTCCTTGCTTGCGCGTGGGAGATTGAGTGCGTTTGCTCTCCGTGATAGCGCGCGTCCCCGCACGCTTCCACTCGGGCATACGGCGCGCGGCGAAGATTTTATCTATAGGGAACCTCACGGCGACGGCGACAGCGACGGCGACGCCGTCGGCAGAAATCCGGTTGAAGTGTCCATATAATTGCTATCGCAATAAATAGCAACGACACCCTAAACCGTATATCTAACTTGGTACCAAAGCATAAAACGGTCAATACAAGGAGCTCGGAAATGTGAGAATTACCGAGGTCTAGAACAAATTATACCTATGAAATGCTATGTTTTCGACTACCTTACCATTTAAACAAGGGAAACATAACATAATGCTTTATTTTTTTTGTGTTAGTATAAACATGTATATAAATACAAGCGTGTATGCAAACGTTCTTTTTCTGACGCGGTGTATTTCTTGTCTAATAATTATTTTTGTTTTGCCTTTGCACAATGCGCATCAAGACATTCTGCATATGAAGCTGCATAAACTATTACATATATTGTGTCCAATGAAGCTTTTATAAAGCTTTTGGATAAAGCTTGGCTATATAGTGTTGCATTTTTGTGACTGTTCTTCAGTTTTTTTGTAGTGTATTTTGTATGTACTAACTGTACTTGTAAAAATGACTCAGTATGTATGTTATATGCTTGACTTTATGTGCTTTACTTCCTCATGGTAATCCTGATGATGGTTTCACAGTTATTAGTGTGGACATTTAATCTTTTAATTTCTTGTGTGTTAAACTGTGTTCATACTTTGTTGTTTTGTTGCTGCCTTTAAAACGGGACCATGGACCACGTCAAGCCTTGCTGGTTTTTTGTCGACGGTCCTCAACATCAGTTGTATTTTGGAATAAATTTGATTGGTTTGATTTGATTTGAAAGCTGCAGCGGCGCCGGATCACGTGACTCGCGCGACCAATCAGGGTCGTTTGGTGTGTCGCGGAGAGGGAAAAGGGAGGAAAGGGGGTTGGCGCACGCTCAGCCTGGCTTCCCTTGCCTCAGATCAGTTTAGGCGCCCAAATGGGAAGTCCGCGCGTGGTGCGTTCCGCCGAGGAGCAGGCTGCGTTTCAGTAACGGCGCCGCGAACTAGCTCGGGAAAGGGTTCGTCGGCGGACGTGCCGATTCCAGCGTGAGGGCTTCCGAAGCCCAGGCGAAACGTCAGCGAAGAGCCGTGGACCCCGAGGTGCGGGAGCGCGACGTTGAGGCCAAATGTCAGCGAAGAGCCGCCGACCCTGAGTTTAGGGCAAACGAAGCGGAATGCCTGCGACAGCGTCGTCTCGCCACAAGCTTCGCTTACCCCCATTTTCTCGACAGGGGAAGGGCTCTGAATTTTTCCCGAACCCACTCAAGCGCCCGTAATAAAGATCGTGTGTAAGAAGAGTTTTGAGAATACGTGCATGAAAATACAGGCCATTGATTTGCCAATATGTTAGGCAAAAATACAGGTGCATTATATTAATAATAAAGAGAATGCACAAAATGACAGAGATAAGCTAGGCATACGTTTTTAATTGTACATGAAAAGCATAATAAGAATAGGTGGAAAGTGAAACTTATTGGCTACATTTCATGCACTGTTTACACAACACTTTTTACTGCCGAGTTTTTGGTGTGGTTTTCAATAGATTGAATCAACAGATCCAGTTTTGATCTTAGTAACTGTTTATGTCAATGCGTGGAAACTAGAGCGTCCACTGTACAATTGTTTTCTAAATCACATTTACGGGAATGCACGAGTGGTAGGGAAAGCGACTATGTGTTTATATTACTTAACTTGTTTGTGTAGTGGTCTACTAACCATTTTCCTCGCCAAATTTAGGAATTTCTTATATTCCTTCCTGCCTTATTGTACAAATGTTTTGGCATTTTCCACCGGACAGGTTTATTTTCATTTAAAAGCACTGCATTTGCTTAAATAGTTCTAGCGTTTATTGGTAATTTTTCATATCGCCAGAATATGTTATCGGAAGATACTAATCTGGGGCCAGAATCACAAATCTTTTCTTCCGTAAGTTCGCTTTGCCATTGGCTGGTCGCGTCTTCGCTAATAATATGCCTGGCGTCCGGATTGGCTAAAATTCTTTGTTACGAAAAGTTCTAGCGACAGAAGTTTTTGTGAATGTGGGCCCTGTTTCTTAGAAAACGTGAAGCAGGACAGCCCAACGAACATCTTAGCATACTACCTACAAGTCCGCCTTCCTTCCACCTCGCGCGTATTTCCGGTTTTCTTATTCTTATGCCTCCCCGAGACACGTTTTTTCCCTTCTAAATCACTGTCTCCTTTAATTTTTTGTCGAGCTTTCGTATGGCACCACTCTGCAGTCACTATTTAGAAATAATGCTGCCATTCCCTCTTAATAACTGCTCGTTCGTTTAAGGACGTATACAATTAAGCACGATGACACAATTGCGAAGAACAATGCACATACACGTGTCACAGGCGTTACTAACTACTTTATATGAGAGGCTGCTCGTTTTGACAATAAATACATAATAACACAAGATAAACACAGGATAAAACAATATAAACACAAGGAAAACACAAGGGAAACACCGGCGATTCACTGCTCCGCACTTCAAATCGCTCTCTCCTATAATTCTTTCTCTAGCTTTTTTTATGGCACCACTCTGCAGTCACCATCTAGAAACAATGCTGCCATTCCCTCTCATTATTTCTCATTCGATTAAGGACGTATATAATTCAGCTCGATGACACAATTGCGAAGAACAACGCACACACACATCTCATAGGCGTTTCTAACTGCTTCATTTGAGAGGCTGCTCGTTTTGACAATAAATACAAACTGTACGTTGGATTTTGTAGCCTGCTTTAAAGTAGAATATATCGAAAGTGGTGATGATTCTAGAGTTTCTGTTAAACAGACATGACTTACCGCACGGGTTAAATTTCGCAATTCGGACATGTGCCCTAGCATGGATATATAACAAGTTAATTGCAGACTCTTTTTAACTGGCCGCACATTGCATTTTTTTGCGCAAGTAACGTCCACCTCTTCTATATATACACCTGAAGAGGCGGAACAGGACTACGTGTCACAGGCAATTAAAAAAACAATCTGTATTAAAAAACCACAGCTGCTTTTTGTAATGCACAGAAGCCACAACCATTTATTTTTTTCAATGCACAGAAGCTCAAGTACGTTAGACATAGTGCACAGGGCATTTGTGAAAATCAACTGTCAGCCTATTAAGCAATTAAAGAGAGCAATGTCAAACAGCTGGGTGTCGTGTTCTCCACTCCCAACAGGCTGACTCAACTTCGTCCCCGCATTGTAAGCACCTAAGGCCAAGCCTTGCTTGTCAGCGTCACATTACAAGTTAATTGTTATTGAAAAGCCTCAGGCATCCGATTGAGGTTGTGACTTGCCGGTCACTATAGTCCGTTGAATCGTTCTCACGCAGAAAGTGGTTTAATGGGGTTTCCACGCAGCGCGTGAGACTCATAATGACCGTAGGCGAGCCACAAGCCTCTGCCTGCGTTATGTTTTGCTTGCTCACGCGACCCCCCCCTTTCTCCTTCCCGCCCCCACTTCCTCCAAGCAGTCGCGTCTTCCGTATAAAAGGCACTGCATCCGGTCGCAAGTCAGCACTGGTCTGCCTCTGAAGCCATGCGAGCATTGGTGAGTTGACAGCAAAGCACACGTCTTAGGGACGGGTTTGCGTGATGGATGTGAAGTGCCTGACAGCTCGATGCGCAAGCACAGCATGAACGCGCGTGGTCCCTCTTAATATTTAGTGCAGATTGCAGCATACTGGTTGACAGCAATGCTTCGGCCAGCTGGTATACTAGTGTATTGGAGTTATTGAGCTCATTTGAGTATCTGGCTATGTTTAAGAAAAAGGCACAACGTCAAGACACGTGAATGATTAAGCGTCTTTCAGTGTTTATATCTTGAGCTCTTCATGTATATATAGTTGCCAAATATAGTGCCTTCAAATATAGTGCAATATAGTGCATCAATATGATGAATTAGTGAACCTTATTTATAATCGCTCAGAACTTTCGGCGGTGCGTTGTGGCTGCTTAAGTGACGGCTTACGCTCCGTGACCTCGTTGCCGTAAGCTGTCACTTCTGTTTGCCTCTCGGCATTGCTTGTTGGTTACGATAGCGAGCTCTCCAACGTGTTACGCTTTACTGGCGGCGCTTGCCTAAGCAGCTACGTTAAATGTAGTAGGTTTGACAGGTCGTATTTTCTAGCGTTCGCCATTGCTGTCGTCGCTCCAGGTTAGTTACAAAATCGAATGATGTCATGCAAAGTGTAGGAAACAGAAAATGTTGCACGTTAGCTGCTTAGAAGTGATTAACGCGGGATTGACGAGTTACGTGGGAGACGTGTTGGTTAACTCGTATCGTGCGTAATAACGCTAATGCCTTGCATATAATTTTTCAGTGGCTAGATATTATACAGGAAACGCCAAACAGATTGTTCTATCCTAAAATACATGTGCTGTAAGGAGTACTACACCCTTTAAAACTGGCCTGATATGTCTCCTAAATCTATTTTATAACCCCTTTTCAGAAATCTTTTCGAGTTTATTCAGTACGCACGGTAATCTGTATGAAGCCCGATACAACAGAAGGTCTTTCTCGGGGGTTCTCATGCATTGAACGTGAATAGCAGGGAGAAAAAAAACGAGAGATTGGTACTAAACGTGCTAGACCATGGCGGCGAGAACTCTCGATTTAGCACAGGAGCTCACACAAGAAAGTGAAAAGGGACAGCCTAAATAGAACAGGGTCTGCTTTGCTGCGCTAACAGCGGTACATAAAAGTAATGGGCATAGAAAGTTTTGAAAAGCAGGAAGGGTTTCAAACCAACGGAGCTTGCCAGCTCTGGCAACGTGGGCGTTGTATAAGGACCTGGTGGAAGCGCGTCAGCTCAAATGGCTTATATGAGATCCAACACGTAGTGCTTCGTCGTCAGGAACTTTCTAACTTGAAGTTATATTCTGTCGAGTGTTAAGAACGCATTACAGTCACCGGAATTCCAGTAATGCGGATAAAAGTTTGTGCAAGCCATAATCTGCACGCGCTTCATGAAGTAGCTGGGCATCAAACTTATACCCCAACTTCGTGGGCAAGGTATAGAGCCACATCAAAGACTACTTGATAGTAACTGTATACAAACCAGAAAATGATAAACTACGAAGAAGCCTATGGAGTTATGAAAGTGCTTCCTGTAACGTTTCTCTAGCTTCCTGCAGTGATTTCAGCAAAGAACGCGTTTATAAATGTTCGGGCACAGGCATTTAGTTAGACTTTACCGCATAGCGTGGTTGGCGGGCGCCACACACAGTATATACCATGATCTGCTTTCTTCATTCCAGGTCCTCGTCCTCTTCGCCGTCGCGACGATCGCCTCTGCGGGCCTTCTGTATGACGGCGGCGATGATTACGGCGGAGGTGGTGGCGGCGGTTTCGGTGGCGGGGGCGGATTCGGTGGCGGTGGTGGTGGCGGTGGAGGTGACATCGGCGTAGCTTCCGTCTCGTACGTCAAGACGCCCGTTGTGAGCGTAAAGTACGTCGCCAAGCCTGTGGTCAGTTACGTGGCCAAGCCGGTGGCCACCGTGTCGCATTCCCTGAAGCCCGTGGTGACGTATACGACGATCTCGAGCGGCGGCGGAGGCTTCGGAGGCGGCGGCGGTGGTGGCGGGTACGGCGGAGGCGGATACGGCGGTGGCGGATACGGTGGAGGTGGTGGCGGCCACGGAGGAGGATGGCCCTGGTCGTAAGGTGGTACTGTTCATCCTGGCCCCGTGGAGAAATGCATTTTTTCTTGTGACTGCTTAATAATGAACTCAGCAACAGCTTTCAAAAGCGGCCACATCAAGACAGTGACGGTGTCGATTAGCGTCCTGTGCATGAGGATCCGAGCGAGACTAAGCATGAAACAGGGCTTGTGGGCCTGTTAAAATGTGAAAATGCCAATGAACTTGGAAATAAATGACTGGCTGTTGGATAATTCTTTGGTATGTCATAATTGAACGTCGGAATAATCGTCTTGTATAATAATAATAATAATAATAATAATAATAATAATAATAATAATAATAATAATAATAATAATAATAATAATAATAATAATAATAATAATAATAATATATTATTATTATTATTATTCTTATTATCATTTTATTTGAAAATATATACATTTTACAGGAAAGGGAAAGCGAGGAGCAGGCTGGCAACTGCCGACGGAAGGGGCACAACGCCTGCTTCTCTTCAGAAAGGAGGAGAGAAACATAGAAGAAAGAAAGATAGGAAGGAGGGGAGGAAGGAGGAAAGAAAGAGCGAGATGACAAATCTCAAAGAATAAAGTAGAAAACATAGTACAGGTCACACACAGTATAGGGCTGGTCACTGCAGGTCACGCTACTAAAATGTTAAATAGAAGAAGTAGTCGCTGAGTTACAAACGTGGACCTAAGCTACTTAATTCTAGAAAAATAAGGGGAGCGTCATGAGCCTTATCGCGTCGAGACGCACAACCACTAGGGTACAGAGAGACAGAAGAAAGGGGAAAGGCAGGGAGGTTAACCAGATGAGAAGATCCGGTTTGCTACCCTACGCTGGGGAGAGAGGGGAGGGGGAGGTAAAGTGACAGGAAAGTAGAGATAGAGAAAGAAAGGAGCACAGATACACAATCACAATCGGTCACAGGTGGCACAGCACAGTAGCACTTGCAGCACTATAAACATCTGTCCGGGCTACAGTCGCTTGTCTAAGTCTGTTGCCCTTAAAAACTGCAGCAGTGCCCTCTTCGCCCTCCGCTTCGATGGCTTGTGATCTCGGCATTCTAAAATAAGTTCCTCTGTTAGAGGTCTATGGTCAAAACGCGCTATCGCGCGTACGAGCGATCGTCTCTGTAAACTGTAGCGAGGACAGTCACAGAGAAGGTGCTGAAGAGTCTCCTGGCTACCACAGTCATCACACGAGGCGTCGTCGGCCCATCCGATTCGGAACGCAAAAGACTTAGTAAAGGCCACTCCTAGCTATATTCGAAAAAGTAGGGTAGCTTCTCGACGGCAGAGTCCAGTTGGGATGCAAAGGCGTAGAGAGGAGTCTAAGTTGTGCAGCCGGTTGCTTTGAAAACTTCCTGCGTTCCACAAGGAGAATGTGATATCCCGGGAGAGCATTCGAAGTTTTCGAGCGGCATCTGTCCTTGATAACGGTATTGGTTCCTCTTCGTCACCTTGAAGAGCCGACCGAGCAGCGTTATCGGCGTGTTCGTTTCCTATGACGACGTTCGTTTCCTAAGCCACTGAAATGTCACGTGGTGTCCTTTCTCAGTCAAAGCATGGATTAGTTCTCTAATCTCGAATACCAGTTGTTCGTGTGGTCCACGTCGCAGGGCTGATAAAAAAGACTGCAGTGCTGCTTTCGAGTCACTAAATATTGACCATCTTCGAGGTTGTTCTTGGCTGACGAGACGAAGTGCAGCGCGAAGAGCTGCAAGTTCCGCAGCCGTCGATGTCGTTGGGTGACACGTCTTGAAACTGATGGTAGTGGCTTTCGCTGGGAATACCACGGCTCCAGAGGAACACTGGAGAGTTGCCGATCCGTCAGTATAAATATGTACGTGGTCGGCGTACCTTTCGTGCAAAAGGAGCAGAGTGAGTTGTTTAAGAGCAGGTGATGACAGCTCAGATTTCTTTCTGATTCCTGGTATGGTGAGGTGCACTGCAGGTCGATCCAAACACCATGGAGGAATCGATGGATTAGTTGCGGGGGAGAAGCCTGATGGAAGGCGAGTGTAATACTCCGAAATCAGAGTGCAAAATGATGCCTGCGGCCTTTCTGACGGTAGTGTTGCCAGATGATGGGGACGGGCCCGGGCAAAGTGCCTAATGTGCACTCTCAACACTTCCACCGCAATGTGCGTTTGTATGGGTTGGTCCCGGGCGATTGCAATAGTCGCCACTGTTGATGTGCATTTCGGCAAACCAAGACAAACCCGTAAAGCCCGAGCTTGAATAGCCTGTAAAGCACGAAGGTTTGTCTGGCAAGTGTTGGTCAGTACGGGCAAACTGTATCTCAAGAAGCCCAGAAAAAGAGCCCTTGTACAATTCCAACATTGCATGTACTGACATTCCCCAAGTATTTCCGCCCAGAAACTTGAAAAGCTGGGAGATTGCTGTCAAACGCTGTTTCAAGAAGGACACAGTGCGGGCTCCATGAGAGATCTCTATCAGTGATTATGCCAAGAATCTTTGCACTTTTGTGCAAGGATCGTTGGCCAAGCAACCACTAGGGTACAAACATTCGTCGTGTGTCGTACACCGAAGGCCAAGGAGATGATAGTCCCTCACTAGGGACATGCGCCGCGCACTGAAAACGGGACACTCCAATATCGATGTGCTTAAGTGTCTCGCAGCAACCGCAAGACGTACACAATAGACTGGCCCCACGTCCTTGTCTGTATAAACGTTCGCACACGTTCACACAGCCAACGCTTAGCTTCAGTAGTTGCGCTCTAGCGCGACGAGGCAAGCCTCGACCGCGAACACGGGGGGTGAACGTTCCAATTGCGATGCGCTGGTCTGGATGCTGCTTGAGTAGGTGGCGACTAATCAGCAGACAAGCGTCATCAAGCTTGCACAAAATTTCAGGGCAGACACAGTCGTTATGAGTGCAAGTTGAAGCCAGCCGATCAGCCTCTTCATTCCGGCGATCTCTACGTGTGAAGGTATCCATTGGGCAACGAGAGACACCCCACTTGATAAAAGTTCGTTTGCAGAGCCAGTAATGCTGCGCACAACTGGACAATCAATCTGACTGCGTTGTAATCTGCTAAGGGCAGCGCGGGAGTCCGTGAACATGACAATCTTCGATGTGGTTAACTCCTCTTGCAAATATTTCAGTGCAACAATTATCGCTGCTAGCTCTGCAGTTGTTGACGAGGCTGGATGGGGTATATGAAATATACCGTAGGGTTGTTCGTTTTCGGGTTTTATATTTTGTTAAATCGGGGGGTAAAAATCGGATGCTATTTTCAAGCTGATAATCCGGGAGAAATCGGGTTTATCGTGGAACCATTCAGAAATTCGGGTATTCTTCGGGCTAAATTTAGCAAATCTACGAAGTACTACATTACATTCATTCTTTTATCTTTATTTCTTTTATCGGAGATTATATCACGAGCTCCTTAACGCCAACGCGTTACAACTAGGGATCCGTTTCAAGTTGGTAATCGGGGGGGGGGGGGGGGGCATCAGGGTTTTCTAGGAAATACCCCAAAGTATGGCGTTTATTCGGAAATTAATAATAACGACATTAACGAGCATTGATAACTTCTATGAAATAAACATTTTATTCACGAAAATCTGCTCATCGATTTTTTACACACCGTTGTTAAAGCATTACAATCTGCATGCGCAACATATTGGTCTTCATCCGAGACCTGTCCGATCTTTAAAAATATCTCTGCTGATGGAAAGTTCTCTCGACATGACAGCTTCCATTAGCTAGGCACTACAATGCCAGTGTAGCATTTGCCAGATTGGGGTAGCGAGCAGTAGAGCCACGCCAATACTCAATGAGTTCGACAGCTGTGTTAGTGGGGCTTGCTTCCAGCAAGTACTGGTTAGACTCGTCGTGAAGCGAATGAACGTCGTCGGTCACGGAAGTGAAGAGAGGTCGATTTTCATCAAATGACTGGCCCAGCAGACGCTTCTGGAATAGATCCAAGATGACTCCAAATTCGCATAATGTTAGCTGGTTATCGTCTTTGCCTGAGACATTCTGTTTAACAGTGCAGTACGGTTTTGTGTGTTTTCGTGCAAAGCTCTTCAGAACATATTTTCACTAGCATGGCGCTGCTCTTGTCGCTTTTCTTCAGCCTATCTCCGTAGTACTGTATCCGTAGAATGTCACGGTCAGTTAGGCGCGCTCGTTGGGCGGTTGGTTGAGAGCGGTGTGTTTGGGCCGCGACGAGACGGAAAAAAAATTTGGGCACGCTTAAGCTCCTCCTTTAAGAGTGGAACGTGACAGCGTTATCGGGCCCCGTTCGCGCCCCGTTATCGGGCCCCGTTTAAGCTGGCTTTCCCACAGGAACTTAGAACGTGGGAAAGCCAGCTTACAAAGACCAAGCTTACACCGATCCTCCTAAAGTCGGCTTCACTTTTAAACAGAAATGCATTGCTGGGAAGACGTTTTTCCAGCGGCAATATAAGTCGTGTTATATCAAAATGTAAAGGCCCTAGCACTTTTTTATTTTATTAGTTGTTTGCTATTGCCCCGACGAGCGCGAGTGTACAAAACGCATTAGGCAGGCGAAGTCCCAATTTGACCTGCCGAGGATGCGAGCGCCATCTGGATACCATTATCGCAAGTAAACTACCCGAGCGCCGTTGTAGGTCTGGTAGAAATGCTGGAAAAGGGGTTTGTGTTTGAGCTTTCTCGTAACAGAATTTTGTTTTCTCGTACATTCAAATTACAATCCGACGCCACCATGTCTGTAGGTTGTACTTTACTTTTTTTCTGACGGATTTCGCTGTGAGAAATTTAATTTCTGTTCACCAAAACCGTGCACCATGTGGAGGGCCTGCGCGTTTGGGGTGGTTCGGGATGATTTTATCCGCCACCGAAGCCGACATCGAACGCCGACGCCGATCGAACGTTGGCGTCGGCATCGAATGTTGGCGAGCGAACGTTGGCGTCGGCATCGAACGCCGATGTCGACGCCGACGCCGGATTTTCTGCGACACGGGGCCCTTAACGCTTTCGCGTTAAAAATGTGTGCGTCCTTGACCTTCAACAAGCAACAACCAAGAGCTTTATTATCAGGAAGCAGCGGCTTTTATAGACCGCATCGCTAGTGCCACAGCGGCACTAAACTGCTGACGTTGACTAAGCTGGTCTGGTTACGAAGCTTGAAATCGTTCTGGAGGAACCACACACCTTCCGCTCCTTGCCTGATTGTGACAGGAATCGTTACGCTGTTGCGCGCTGCTTCTTTCATCACTGCATATTTCTGGCGATTCCGCTGTCAGTTTCATTGTTGCTCGGGCTGTCTTCTAAACTGAGTGCGATTTCGGCGTAGAGAAGTTTCAAGGAGTCATAAGCAGTTTTCTTTAAGGACCCCTTGATAACTTCCACGGCGCACTTTGCTTACGTTGCTATAATGATAATGAGGGCTAAGTGACACGTGTTTAAAGTTGTACTCTATTGCAAACTTTAAAAATTCAGTGCCGAGGGCTCTTGAGAATTGCGGCCCATTATCGGCAACCACTAATTCCGAAATACCTTGTCTGGCGAAAATGGATTTACAGTGGTTTATTACTGCTGATGAAGTCAGGTTATTCAAGTCAGGTACGAGCTCCGGGTATCGTGAAATATAATCTGTGACGACCAGCAACCACTTTCCCTCAAGAAAGAATAAATCCATCGCAATGCGCTGCCATGGCCTATCTGGAACATTGCTCTGTTGCAGAGGCATCTTTCGGTTGGTGCTCTGCTTGAGGCAGCTGTGGCAGTTATTAACACGTCGTTCAATGTCCGCGTCGATACTGGGCCACCAAACTGAGCTCTTGGAACGTGCCTGGCACTTCTCAATTCCGAAGTGTCCCTCGTGAAATATTTCAAGGACGGGCTGGTTTAGTGTCGATGGGATCACTATCCGAGAGCCGCACATCAGCAGGTTTTCAACAAGGGCAATGCTTTGCTTGTCATTCCAGTAAGGCTTCAGGTCAAACCCAACGTCTCGACGGCTTGGCCAGCCATTGTACAGAGGTTGATAAGAGCTTGACATACCGGGTCTTGCTCTTGATCCTGGGCGATAAGCTGTAGACTCAGCGCTGTTACCGGGACTGACGAAGCGACCAGTCGACGATAGCCCTGCATCTCGTCCTCCAGTTCCATGGATTCCGTTTGTGGAAGAGGTGACCGAGAAAGGGCTTCCGCCACCGTCAGGTCCCGGCCTGAAACACACACAATGCCATACATGTAGCGCATCAGACGCATGCGCATTCTTTGTAGTCTCGGTGTTCGTCAATTCCTTGTGACCCAAACAAAGACACGAACGAGTGGTTCGTGATCTGTCTCGAGGCTAAAGCGCTTTCTTGCGAAATAATCATTGAACTTTTCACTAGCCCACACGAGGGCAAGTCCTTATTTTTCTCGGGTAAAAGAATACAAATACCTTGGTATATGGATAAACGAAGGCGATAGATATCTGGAGACACAGGAGAAAACAATAACCGCAAAAAGGAAACGAAATGCGGCCATAATGAAACACAGAGCGCTATTGGGATACAATAGGTACGAGGTGCTCCGGGGTATTTGGAAAGGTGTAATGGTTCCAGGGCATACATTTGGAAATGCGGTTGTTTGCTTGAAGTCAGGGGTACAATCAGGACTCGATGGCAACGAAAGGTCAGTGGGACGTCTCGCGTTGGTCGCCCACGGGAAGACTAATAATATAGCTGTGGAGGGTGATATGGGCTCAGAGTAAAATTGATTTTGAAGAATGCCTGAGGAAAATGGAAGAATGTAGATGGGGTGCAAGAGGGTGTTCAGGTATTTGTACAGACGAAACATTGACTCACAGTGGAGGAAAAGAACTAGAAAGCTTACCAGCAAAAATATGCGACCAGTGTGACCAGCAACACGAAAATAAGGAACGTCAAACGCAAAGTGAGGGAGGCTGAGACAAGGTTATGGGTGGCGGCAATGGAAAAGAAACCTGCTATGACTAACTACCTCAAAGGAAAAAAAGGGAATCAGGAAAGAAACAAATTATGCAAAAGTCACAGGCTTGCGCGGCACACGCCGCACAGTCACAGCGTAAGCTGGTGGAGCGGCTGAAGAGTAGCTCCAATTTGGGCACCACGCTCAACAGGGTCTTTACGGCAGTCTTTCGGCTCTTTTTGACGAGAACGATCTGAAGTGTCCGCCAGGCGTCGACGGCGAGCTTCGGCTTGTAATTCCCTTTGCACAGCAGTCTGCTGAGCCCGATCAAGCCTTAGAACTGCAAATTACATGCCGGGCGCCCCGCCTTTGCAGGTACCTTAACTAGATGGCGCCACCATACTGGCGGAGGCTCGAGTCGTCTCCCCTACGTGCTTGCCTTATATATGGGTATTTTCCGCGGCCGGATAGAGTATAAGGCTCCCACGCAGCGGGCTCGGGTTCGATCTTGGCGGGAATCGGGTACTTTTTTCGCGTTTCCGGCGATAGCGATAACGCGGCGTGCGCCGGCGGCGGCATCATCGCGACCTTAAACGGCTATTGGAACGAGCCCATAAGAGCTTACGCTGTAAAACGCAAAGGGAAGCTCCTTACGAAATCAGGAAGCGAAATCAGGATGCCTTAGAACGCGCAGTTATAAAGCGAAGTACACCAAGGACGAGGCCGCATGTGCTTGCTGTGGTAAAGCTAGAGAAACGGTGGAACATGTTTTATTGGAATGTGAAGAAATCTACTCCGCTGCAAGTGTAGGCTCCTGTGACCTCCTTGAAGTCCTTGGGTTCAGGGATAGCACGGGCAAAGTAAACATGTCCGCTGTAGAGATTAGTAAGAGGTGGTTGGAGGTTTGGTGGCAGAAAAGTAGGGAGACCACAAACAACGGAGACGTACAGAAACAAAGCTCCCAGTAATGGTTCAAGAAGGTTGATGCCTGGAATTCTTTGTATTTGTGTGTTTCTAAAATAAAAAAATAAATTTTGAAGTAAGGGAGGCTCAGAGTAAAATTGATTTTGAACAACGACTAAGGAAAATGGAATAATGTAGATGGGGTGCAAGAGGCTGTTCAGGTATTTGTACAGACAAAACATTGACCCACAGTGGAGGAAAATATTAACAGAGCGAGGTGGCCCAACCAACCACCCCGTTTCAAAGGGGATGCTCATAGCATCCATACATCCATCCATTTGGGTCTATGGCCGCTCCGTGCTTGTAAGAGTTCTGGAAGCATAAGAAATCACTTTGAGCTCACCGTCTTTTTGCCTTTGGCACAGGACAGCTCCAAGGCCGTATGATGAGGCGTCTGCTGTTACTACTGTTTAAATGTTTGAATCGTAGATTCCCAGAACAAGGTTCGATGAAAGAAGAGTCTTCCACTTCTTGAAGGCGGCTTCCTACGCGGCACCCCACACAAAATCATGTCTTGAGCACATCATGAAAGAAAGGGGCTGAAGGACTTCCGGTATGCGGAGGCATAAAGCGGGCCAGATAATTTGCCATGCCCATCACGCGCCGTAACTCTGTCTTGGACGTCGGATGGGGCATTTCTGTCCCCGTGTCAAGCTTTTGCTCATCCGGATGCACTGCGTTGTTACCGATTGTGTGTGCCAAAAGTGAAATCTGTGGGACACTGAATTCACACTTATCTCTGCTCAAGATAATGCCCGCTGTGCGGAGGCGGTCCATCATTGTCCGAAGCCGCTCGTGAAGCTGCGCCCACGTGGCACCCCAAATAAGCACATCGTGCATGTGGCAGACGACTCCCTACTGCCCTGAAAGAACCTGTCCCATTCATCTTTGAAAATGTTCGGGGGCCGACGAGATTCAGAACGGAAGTCGGTTGAAATCGTCCGAACGGCGTGATAAAAGCTGTGAATTCTTTGCTCTTTTCACTCAGTGGTATCTGCCAGAAACCCAAGTTCGCGTCTAGTTTCGAGAACATGCTGGCTCCCCGTAGCATTCCGATGGTGTACTTGACGGCCGGGATGGGATGCCATTCTCGTTGAACGTATCTGTTGAGTTCCGTGAAGTCAACACAGATTCCAACCGCACCAGAGGGTTTAAGAACGACAACCATAAGTGCGCACCATGTAGTAGGCTCGGTGACAGGAGAAATGACGCCTAGTGCTTGCATTCGCTCGAGCTCCTGTCATGTTTTTTTTTTAAACAAAGGCAGGGGGATTTACGTGGGGACGACAACGCGAAAGGCTTTCCTTCCGGGTTGAACTTGAGGTCATACTCTTCTTTGAAGGTCCCCATGCCCTGGAACACTTGTGGAAAATCAGATTCAGGGTCCAGTTTCTTCACTACGTTGATTTATGGTAGTAGGCAGAGCCTTTCTATGGCTGGTTTCCCAAGAAGAAGGGTTCGGAGGCTTTGAAGTACGTACACGTCTTCGCGGATGTTCGTTCCCGCAAACGTCATATTCATGATAGCCATACGAGATAGATTTACCATCGGGTCCCTGAAGCCGGCGCCTTTCTGGTTAAAGTTTTATCGCGGGAAAGATGCGAGTGAAGGGGGGGGGGGGGGACCGTTTCGTCCGCGCCAGTATCTATTTGAAATACCACGTTCGAGGATTGAACAAGAACTGGAACTTCCCACCTGTAAGCGGATGAATGGGATGCGACTCCGAGGAAGTTTAGTTCTTCAGTCTGGTTTTCGACGTTCCTGACAGCTCTCGTTGATCGGCAAACCGCCTCGAAGTGTCCTCTTTTGTCGCACTTTCTGCACACTGCATCTTTCGCTGGACAGGACGCTCGACTGTGCCTGTTTCTTCTGCACCAGCCACATGGTTTGGGAACGTTGCTTGCACTTTCAGGCGGGGGCACGTTCTTCCCCATTTCTCGCGTACTCCTCTGGGACTGTATTTGGTGGACTTCCTGTTCTCGCATGCGGTGAAGCTCTGTCTCCTGTTGGTTCACAGTCTCGTGCTATCGTGCCACCAACAATGGTTTCTCTAGTTTTAGGTCCGGATCGAGTGGCAGAGCTCTCGAGATCTTACGGTCTTGAAGACCCACCACGAGACGATCACGAATTAAATCTTCTCGCAGCTCACCGTAGTCGCACGTGGAAGCAAGCTCGTGCAGTGCGGTAACAAAATCCTCGAAGGATTCGCAGTATTGTTGCGTTAGGGTGTTAAACTTGACCCTTTCATAAATTATGTTCTGTTGAGACACAAAGTAGGCCTCGTACTCCTGCAGTACGACCTGAAACTTCTCCTGGTCGCCAGGTTCAAGATTTAACGTTTTGACGATTTCCTCGGCCTATTAGATACACCAAACTCTATTAGATACACCAATGCATCTACTGGACTCTTTTCTGGCTTCTCGTATAGTCCAGGTGCAGTTCGGAAGCGAAGAAATCGCTGTTTATATGGAGGCCAGTCATTGGGTGTTGCGAAGCTGAAGGACTCGGGTGGAGCAATTTGAAACAAAGCCATCTTACTTGGTCTTTTCTTGTAAGGTACCTGGTGATTTGTACGGCGTTTAGCACTGTTTAGTGGGCCCGCGGCGTCCGTGTTTCAAGGCTAGTGTGACGTCCGATAGCCATGGTGACTCAGATCGGCGGGTGCCACTTCTAACACCATGGTTGCGTCGCGACGAGACGGTAAGAAGTGTGCGTCCTTCACTTTCAACAAGCAACAACCAAAAAATATTTATTACCAGGAATCAGCGGCATCTGTAGACCACATCGCTAGTACCACAGCGACGCTATAACTGCTGACGCTGCCTAAGCTGGGTGCTATAACGTAAAATGATTCCAAACTGTTTGGATTCCAAACTCCTGACGTCAAATTTACGAAACCACCGATGCAACCATCGGGCGGTGACCCGCACTGTTGTCTGAACAACCCAATCAAACACTCTCCTCGTTTATATGAGGTCACGTTTTTTCGCTTTCAAAACCAATAACATTGTCTACACTCAGCGGTTTTTCTTATCTAATTGACTGACAAGAGGCGAGGAGCACACTCTAGTGGAGAGGGTTTCGATGGGGCCTGAGCCAGCTCAGTGAAAATAGATAACTGCATGAATAGAATGGTGCCGGCTTCTCCGATTGGTCCGCTTCGCCTTACTTAGCTTGCGGTGGCTGGTCGAAAACCGCGGCGGCGTGCAACGGAAGGATAAGAATGGCGCTAAAACGGATCCTCAGCAAGGAAGAGTTGGCAGAGCGATGTCGTATGCATGCCGAAAGGGCTCGATAACGTTTTACTGCCACGCAAAAATGTTTATCGCTAGCAAATAAATACATGCTCACCGGCAGGTGCGAGTAGTGAGGGCCTGAGCGATCGGCGGGCAGCAATCTTCTATTCCTTTCGAAACGGGGCAGTCTGTAACTATTCAGAACAAACTTTCAGTTTTGTTCGGCATATAATTGCTTCTTTGTCGCGTATACACGTCACTTTGACGTGTTGAGTTTTCGCAGTTTTGTGAGGTTGCGTGACAGACAGGCGAAGTGGGCGTAGCCAGAAAACATTGGACCAATAGCAGAGGGCTAATGGTGAAAAGACGTCGAATCAGGAATGATTATTTTTCTTTTGTGCGGTTTAATCATGCACAATCAGTGTGTAAACGTTATATCAGATGGGGAGCTATCACGGTTTTCGTGACGTCGCGTGACAGACAGGTGAAGTTGGGAGTGGCCCGAAAATGTTTTGACCAATCGTGGAGGCTGATTAAAGAAATTGGAATCAAAACAGTTTGGAATCATTTTACGTTATAGCGCCCCTGGCGAGCTATCGTATCACACACCGTGTAGGGTCCACAGTGCTGCACACAGTTTGTGAAATGAACTATAGTTCACTGGAGTTCACTTAAGCCAACAGGAACTAACTTCGTTGTCCCGAGGCAGGGTAGCCAGCGTGTGTGCACCGCAAACTACGTGCAACGTAAAAAAAAAGAAAAGGTTCTGTTGAGGTTTCGGAATTCGGGGAGGAATCGGGTTTAACCCGATTCTCCTGAAACATGTTCGGGGTGTAAAAATTGGGTAAAATCGGGTTTTACACGAAAACGAAGAACCCTAAATATACGTCGTACTTGAGTCGAAGGGCAGAAAAAAGCTGCAGAGGCACCTTGACCGTCACTGTGTACAGATGCATCTGTGAATGCTTGAATATAATCTGGAAATCTTTTGAACATGTGCGACTGAACCAGTTGAAACATTGCTGAAACAGGCACATAAGACTTTTTGTGTATTTCAGGGATTGTGAGGTAAATGGGGAAAACGTGTTTGGTGATATCTTTCGGAGGCGGAGGCGCAAATGAAGCAGCATGTTCAGAAATGTCAGCAATGTCCATAAATATTGCCGCCATTTTTCCCATGCGAGAAAACGGGTGGTGGATCAGAGAATCAAGGAGCGATTGACCATTCGATGCGCGGTGCAGACGCTCAATGTGATATAGAGCTCTCTGGTCTGCTTGAAGCCTCAGGGGTAACTGATACGCTTCACTGAGTAATGGAACAGATTGTGCCTCACGAGGTAATCCAAGCATTAGTCGAAGGCCAACGCGATGATCTCGTTCCAGTTGGGTCATCAAACTAGGTTCAGGACTGGTAACGCATACATCATATACCTGAGAGTGCAGATGCCTGGTACATCTGCACAGCCGTTGTTTGGTCGCAGCCAGCACCTCTAGCAGTCAAGTCGGCCACATACTTAAGGAGGGATTGCGATTTGCGTCGTAAAACTTTAACGGCAAGACGCCAAGAGATGCGATCATCGACAATTAAGCCCAAATAACGGTGTTGTCGCACCCAGCTTATGGACGTTTCGTCAAGGTGCAGTCGGCTCATTGTTCGATGTGCGCGTTGTTTAGAGTGATATGCTATTGCAGCTGACTTAGCAGGTGATATCTGCAGGCCAACTTCACCTAATTACTAGGACGTCAAGTTCAGAGCTATTTGCAAGCTTGTACGAAGCCGCGGAACAAGGTGAGAAGGGCCGCTTATCCACAGAGCAATATCCTCTGCATAGATAGCCATGCTCACCGAAAAGTCACTGTTCCGATGCAAGCGACTTGGAAGCGCGGCGAGGGCGGTGTTAAACAGAAGCGGTGATAAAACGCTGCCCTGTGGGACACCGCACTTCACAGAGTGGGATTCACTCGTCATTCCTCCGACACGCACTTCCATTGGCGCTCCGATAGGAAATTGTGCACAAAGCGGAGCAGACGATCCGTAATTCCCGTGGTTGCAAGAGCGAAAATAATCGCCTTATGCGGAGCCGAGTCGAAAGCTTGCTGTATGTCTAGGAAGAGCATGTAGGCGGAGTGCTTGTTTCCTCTAGCAAATTCAAGCGCTGAGACAAGGTCTGAAATGCTATCCAGAGCTGAACGGCGGCGAGAAAGCCACTCATGACATCAGGGAAAAAATTCAACTTTTCTAGTCTGACATCTAGGCGAAACAGGACCATTCGCTCCAATAACTTGATGACATTTGAAGTTAGGGATATTGGCCGGTAGGACTTGAGGTGTCTTGCAGGGCGCCCGAGCTTTAACTTGTGTATCACCACGGATGATTTCCATTCAGCAGGGATTACACCGGTTCTCCATACTTCATTATAGTTGGCCAATATAACGCATGAAAACTCTTATAAATGTTCCGCAATGGTTGGTACGTCACACCGCCTTCACCTGGGGCAGTGCGGCTTTGGAGAGGCTGAGTGCGTGTCGCAGCTCCTCAAGACTGAAGTTTGCCTCGTCCATCTGGCAGTCAGGGCCATAGGAAGCAGTTATGGTACTCTGACTTGATAAAAATGGAAGGTCGCCATTTGTAGTGTCAAAGGAGAGACGAAAAGGTCTGCAAATGCCTCCGCTAGCATTTTCGATGACTGGCCACTTGCTATGCACAATGCAGCCGTAGGATTCTTGAGGAGAGCCTTCAGTATGCGCCATACACTTCCAAAACCACTTCCAGTATGCAGCGAACTACATAAGGCTGCCCAGCTCTTTCTCTTTTGTGCGCCGCGATATGGCTGGGTCAATGTGATTATACATAGTCCAGTCGGTACGTCGTTTAGAGCACTGTGGCCGCCTGTAAGTGCGGCGTCGACATGCGCGGAGCCGCAAAAGCTTAAGATCGGGGTTTGGTTTGCCGATACTCCGTCGTCGTTGTACTGTAGCTTCTCGTAAACACTCACTCAACAGTTTGAACAGACTGTCTTGAGATGGTGCCTCTGAGATCAGCTGACTGAAATTGTCCCAGTTTGTCACTGTATAGACGGCAGTATGGCGGCCCGCAGTATGTGTTGGTGCTAACCAAATGGGCAGGAGAGCTGAGCCCCACTGGTCAGCTTCGCATGACCATGCTAAGCACACCGCTCTCGTTGATATCACAAGGTCTACAGTGGAACACTCCTTTCGTCTACCTGTAAATGTAGGTGAACCGTCATCCAGTATTTGCAGATCATTCTTGATAATAAGGTCGTTAATCTCTGCCCCACGATTGTCTTGGAAATGGCTACACCATCGCGGTTGGTGGGCATTAAAATCTCCGCATAATACAAACGATGTACCACACCGATATACTATGCACTCAAGTAGTGAGGTATCTGAAGAACTCGTAGGCCGGTTGTACAGACGTGAGCAGCCTTGTCTAGAACGCGGGAATGGCGGCTTCGGGGGCTCTCCGGAGCCAGCCAGCGACGTATAACGCTAGCTGCTAGGTCCGACGCCTAACGGTAGGCGTCTACCGATATGTCTGACTTCTATGTCGACGCCTAACGGTTAGGGCACCGATATGTCTGACTTTCACAGGAACCTACATTGTGATTCACAACGCATTTGACACAGAACAGATATCTGGTACAAAAGCCCTGAACATGGTCAACCTTAAGATATTTATGGCATTGTAAGGGCCTTAAATATAGCGCACAAGTCCAGCCTTTATATGACTAGGCAGCTTTCCACAGGCAAACAGTATCTTCATACACTTTGACGAGACCAGCCTACGAACGCTAATTTTTTTCCATGGTGGCGTGATGTGTAAACGGCAATGACTTTTTCCCAGGCGTTCAAGCGAACCTCTTGGATTAGTCCAGGGCATGTTTGAAGAAATAATTAAGTTTCTGTCAGGAGATAGCATTCAGGCTTACCATCGCGTCGAGGGGCATTATAGCTACTGTCGTCGTAGTCCCGATGCTGTTGTATGTGATAGTCGCTTCACTTGAGGATCACTTATTATAATTTTATATTTATAATGGCTGTCTTGGAATCACTTATTATAAATATAAAATTATAATAAGTGATTCCAAGACAGCCATATTAAATTACGCTAAAGGACGCATCTCGCCAAAGGCGCAAAATATCCTCCAGGTTGGTTTCCACGGAGACCGAGCTAGGGGAATACAAATCATCTGGGCACCAGCCCACTCTGGCCTGCCAGGCAACGTGAATGCGCATGACGCGGCTCGAGGTTTCGCAGACCAAGACGACGTCACCAACACCAACACGGACGCATTCGCAATCCGCCGGTCGGGCAGAGATAGGCTGGTTTCCTTTAGGGAAATCATTGATCATTACAGACTAGCCAGGGCTAGATATCCGACAGCACATTGTTCATTAAACAAGTGGCAATCAGTGGCTTGGCGGCTAATACAGACCAATACTTTCCCCAACCCCATTGCCTTCAGTCACTATCACCCAAACGTATACACAGACATATGTAAGCATTGTAACAACCGAGCAGATCTTCAACACATAATCTGGGCATGCCCAAAGAAACAATATAACAATAACTGTTCGAAACCACAACAACCCAGTTTAATAATAAGAAATGAGGAGCAATGGGAGACCGTTCTGCTCAGCTCGTACCCGGATGTTCAAGCAAGAGTAGTCCAAATGGCTGAAGACGCCGCCGCGGCTCAGGGGCTGCCGGCCGCCGTATAAAGGGGAATAATAAGAAATGAGGAGCAATGGGAGACCGTTCTGCTCAGCTCGTACCCGGATGTTCAAGCAAGAGTAGTCCAAATGGCTGAAGACGCCGCCGCGGCTCAGGGGCTGCCGGCCGCCGTATAAAGGGGGGACGGGGGAGGCTTCTAGTCATTACCCCCTCCTCTAACCACATTTTGGGCAAAATAAAGTTATTTCTTTCTCTCTCTCACTTGAGGACGATGACGGAGACTAACGTCTTGGACGGCTGTGCTTGGCAGGTATGAAAGCATAGAAATCTTCCGATCTTGAGTAAGAAAGCTCAAAATCAGCAGCGTCTGATCCTACTGAAGAACTGAGCCGCTTCCGACCCGCGGGCGGTCTGTGCTGGCCGCAAGATGAGTCCAAAACCATCTCTTCCATGGCAAGCTCTGCGGGGAGGATCTCCCAGCAGAGTAGGAGTCTTCAGGGTTCAGCACAAACGTTGTTGCCTGTTACTGATGCAGAGAAAAGCACATAAATAGAGAAAAACTTCAGCACCAGGGGAAACCACCAGCCGAGCACATAACTTCGTCGTTTTGTAAATGTTCTTGATAAACAATACACCATAAATCTCAAGCCAGTTAGGGTGCTCACTTCGAACAAGGAAGTATCACACTAATGATATGCACGTGAGGAGAGTTTGCTGTTGAAAGAAAAAAAAGACCTTTCTCTCGTGGTAAGTGCGTTTGAGCGTTCGTAATTTGAACGGAGGAATTACTTTTTCCCTTCATAGGCCCAAAACCCAAATAAACACCAAATAAGGTTCTTTCATCGGGTATGAGGCGTTACGCGCAGTGTATGAGGGGCGATATGGTGGGCATGAATATTTGCGCCACCAACATGTCGCCATTTGTAGTAGGGTGGTTTTATGCAGCATATTCAGAACAGTGACCATGAGATCAAGGCGCTGAATAAATCGAACATTAGGACACAAAAGCCCAAACCCGAATGGCACGAAATTTATTGAAATTAAATAAGATGGAGTAACCAGAAAGGATAAATGCAAAACGTGGTCTCATAACTAAGGTGTTCGTTCGTGCCTTTTTCCTCCTGATACACCTTCTGGATGACTGTTTCGGATGACTGTGCTCAATATAGTCGAACGAAATTATGGTCCCTCAGACAACTTCTCCCGCGGGTTTGATTCTTTTATTGCGATAGCAATTATATGGACATTCCAAGCGGATTTCTGCCATCGCCGTCGCCCTGAGGTTCCGTATAAAGTCCAAGGGCGATAAAATCGTCGCCGCGCGCCGTATGTTGTATGTGCGAGTGACAGAGCGCGGGGGACTTGCGCTTTCAAGGAGAGCGAACGCACGGCGGAGAGCAAACGCGATGTCTCCGTCGCGCGAAAGGCCGTGGTGGGGGGGATCGAAGAGAGGTAGGGGGGTGCCGTTGTGCTTCGAAACCAACTGCGCATTTAGCGACCTGGCAATGTGGATCTGACGATTCAATCTCGCGCGAAAGGAGGAAAGTGAGAAGGCAGCCTGGGAGGGAGAGGGTGCGGCTTCTACTGTGCCAGCAACTGCGTATTGTACTTTGCGTGGCTGCGAGCGGGCGCGCGCATCGTATCTTGAAAGCGATCTGCACACGGCTCCTACCTTTGTATGCGCTGTGCTTTCACCGCTCTGTTTCCGTTGAAGCGATAGACCGTACGAACCTTCGCTCGCTGCTGGCACGCTTGCTCACGTCAGCGTTTTGACAGCGGTTGTCTGCGGTCATTGAGTGCGATCTATTCATGTTTGCTTGTGCGCGCTGACACCATGCTTGTTATTCAGTTAGTAAGCGAATGTGTCCAAGTTTATACAGCCGATAAAACTACTACCCTTACTACGTTAATTAAAAATTAAATTATGGGGTTTTACGTGCCAAAACCACAATCTGATTATGAGGCACGCCGTAGTGGGGGACTCCGGAAATTTGGACCACCTGAGGTTCTTTAATGTGCATCTAAATATAAGCACACGGGTGTTTTCGCATTTCGCCCCCATCTTAATGCGGCCGCCGTGGCCGGGATTCGATCCCTCGACCTTGTGCTCAGCAGCCCAACACCATAGCCACTGAGCAACCATGGCGGGTACCCTTACTACTTATAGCTCTATACTAATTTCGCTATCGCAATTGATGCTTCGCCTTTTTTTTACACATACGCTAATAAGTTCTGCGTCAGTATGCCCATAAAGGCTGTTATAGAAAGGTGAACACGCACAAACTAGTGATTTCTCTGTATATACAAAAACAGCCCTAAGGAACAGGGACAAGAATGTGAACAAGAGGAGCGCTAACAGCTGGTTGTTCTTATTGCGGTGGCGCAATAACTTACTACAATGTCAAATTCGGAATTTTCTGAAAAATTACGTGATTTTATAGTCGAAAATTATTTTTAGCATAAACTATAGCGACGGTAAAAAATAAAAAAAATGTTGTGGCTAAAGCCTTAGCGATGTTTATGCAAAACATGGTCGAAAACGCACATTTTTTTTGCTCTTTAACCGAGCCAAATAAACGCGAAAAATTTATGTGTTCACCTATGATGTCACATGAAAGAATCACGCGAGTAGAACATTCTAAAATAATATTTGTCGTTATTCCCGACTTCACAGTTAAATAAAAAAAATTACCTCCAACCAGCTTTTGCTTCTTCGCGGAAACTTCAAAGACCGCTTAAGTCAGCAAAACGTTTTTTACGCGAAAAATACTTTGGTGAAACATCATTCACACACACTCACCAACTGGGCCAATTTTCCCCAAGAGAATCGGCGACGGTCACTTCTGGGGTCTGGGACGTTTCGCGTGGAATGAACCAGATTGAAATTTGCCCCGTAAAGTAATTAGTTAAAAATAATTAGCGTAAATATGTTAATTATTCAGTCAAGCACTTAGATTGCTCATTGAAGTAATGGCTGCCTAACCGAGTATTTTAGATCAAGGGTTAGAATTCTGCTATTTGCCACAGGCAATTTTTAAAAATTTGGTGCAGAAAAAAAAGGAACACCCCAGGTATAGAAAATAATTATTAATGTTCAACTTGACCCCTGCCTTGAGAACACGTACAACCCACTCAAGTGACCAATCGCTAGGCAAAGTGCATTTTGTACATTGTATATTACAAAGGAGGAATGAACTTTATCTACAGAAATCAGCTGACGGTGAAATCGGCCGAGGTGGGCGGAGTCCCTAGTCCAGGATGCCGTGGGCCTGAGCCGATAGCTTGTCCCTGCTCACCAGGCGATGCTGGTCTTCAGGGCTCGGGCTTGTCAGCTGGGCCGGCCACTGCTCGATGGTTGGTCCGGTGATGCGTGGTGTCGATGGGTTTTGCCCGCATTCCCATAACATGTGGTAGAGGTTATTGGGCGCAGAGCAGAAGGCGCACTTGTAAGTATGGTTCGTAGGATGCATGGAGTGTAGCAGGTGCAGTGCGGGAATGTGATGGTGTGTAGTTTGCGGAACTTCACCGCCTCTTCTCTTGTCAGCTTGGGATGCGGGGGTGGGTAGATCCTCCTACCCAGTCTGTATACAGTGGAAGTCGGCGTATCTTTTCGGAAATGCGGCCCTTTTTGGTAATTTCTACCTGCTGTTTGCGAGTCCGTGATGACTGCGATGTCATCTTCCCTTCGCTTGCCCGTAGTGGCCGCCAGGGCTATCGCCATTTCTTCCGCGCAGTCGATGTCTGGAGTGTTTTCCGAGGCCGCTGCTACCTCGTCTCTTCGGCCGCTGATCACGCTGATAGCGTGGGCCACTGTGTTCTTGTACTTTTCTGCGTCGGCGCATCTGTCTTCTCCTTTTATTGGTCCTTCGTAGGCCTTACGTAGAGCGTGTACTCTCGCTCTCCCCCTTTCTCTCTTGTGTTCAGGGTGCATGTTTCTCGAGTTGCTGACCACCGTAATCTTCTCACTACCTCATTCATGCCAACTATAAGTTGCTTTTTCGGGGAGAAGCATTATTTACGTACCAACACCGTTACACTAAACCCCTTGGGGTTAGAAAAAGAAAGTTTCACTTTCAAAAGCAGGAACCAGTGCACAAGCGTTCTATACTAAAGAATCACTTCGTCGTCCCCTCAAAGGAGGTAGATTGTCACCAATGGTATGCTGGCACAGATGAAAAATTTGAAGGAGAACCACGTGAATTGGACGTCAACGATTAACTTACCGTAAATTTACTCCCTGAACGAAGTCGAGAATTCCCATCTATTACAAAAGAGGAGCGTGGAAGAATTCCAAGCCTCAGAGGAGTTCGATGTACCAATCCTTTAAAATCTCACAGCCATAGCAAATAAACGAGACTTATTAATTAACTAAGTACAGGTCTCCAGCCCACACGTACACCTATTACCTACCTATCCCGAAGTACTGTCGGACAGCTACGGTGTCTGCATTTGCTGTAAACCGAATCAGCCAGTACATACGTACTAACTGATGAACACCCATTATTCTGAATTCTCGAGGCCTTGTACAAAGCCATACTAAAACTGTGTTAAACGCTGTTGATAAAGGTATCATGTACATGGAAAATAATACCTATTTGCTTCCTGGTAGGCAGTGATCAGGTCATCTACCTTACAAACAGTGACGTAGACAACACGAACAGTAGCGTGCATAAATATAGGGTAGAGGAACATAGCCTATCAAGATCAGGAATTGGATTGACAAATCCTTTTGTTTGTAAGACCTATTGATGATTGGCTGGCATCCCTCATCAATTTTATATTTGCAATCATGATTGGCGGGTGCTTTTTTCAAGCGAAGCTTGTATTGCCTCACAAGTGTCGGCGGTGGTATTGTGATGGTGGTGGTGGTGCCAGGCTAAAAACCTATCCGAACACATGCAGAAAACTCGCGTCTCGTTCCCTTGGTATATACCAAAATTGGCATGGAAGGGTACGAATGTATGACTAACCTGATTGATAGGTCATGACATCAATAACATCACATGCTCGTCAATTACGTCACGATTAACAATAATAAAATCACGTGTGGCGTATAGCCGCATTGGATATGCGGGTATGAGCCAGGGAGAAAGAAAAGGAAAGAGAAGGAAAGAAAGAAAACCCGACTGCTCACAGAGTAGAGCAGGTACGATGAAAATAAAACAAATAAAACAATGGCTGTACTTTTTAGGCCAATAAATCGAAACATTGATACTCGTACCATTCTACAGCCTAATAACTCCATTTTGCCCATTGTTCCTTCTTTTAAGTGTCTTGGCGTTGTATTTAAGAAACATTTGTCGTGGAATGCTCACGTGGAAATGGTAATGGGTAAGCTCTCTCGGGTGACTGGAATACTAAGCAAATTGCATTTCTTTCTTCCAGAAAATATTAAACTTATTCTGTACAAATAACTGTTCTTATCATACATAAACTATTGTCATCTTGTCTGGGGCACTACAACGCTTTCTACTATCAAAAGACTGCATATAATGCAGAAAAAGGCCGAACGTTGTATCCTATAGACGTTTCTTACTTAACGCCAACTAGTCCTCTATTTGACAAGATGAATTTGCTATCTATGCCCATCATTTACGAAGATATGTTAATACGAAGTTATACGACCAGTATTAAAGAACAGCAGGAGCCTAGATATGATAGCTCCTTTAGAAGAAAATATACCACATAAAAAAATGTCACAGTTTCGCCCTAAGGGCGAAGCAATGAATGCGATAGCAACACAGCAATGTCATACGAAGTAAGGTGAGCGGCTTTGGTAGCAATATGAATTGTAGTAAACATGCGCTGATTAAGTAGGCAGGTGTGGTGCGGCGTAAGTAGACCGATATGAAGAGAGACTCGATGACCACGAGAAGGCGCGTGTGAAACGGTGGTGTTGATGAGGGGCGCTTCCCGTGGCCAGCGCTTGCGAAGGGACACACCTGTAGCGCTGCACTGCCGATCCGGGCAGCATTGCATGTGTAGCGTGCGTTGGTAAATGTGGCTCGACTATTACTAACTGAATGAACAAGCGTGGTGTGAGCGCGCACAAACAAACATGAATAGATCACACTGAATGACTGCAGACAACGACTGTCAAAACCTGGCAGCAAGCGCATACGCCTCAGCGGCGAAGGTACGTGCGGTCTATCGCTTCAACGTAAATTGAGCGGCGAATGCACGGCGCATAAAGGTCAGAGCCGTGTGGAGATAAGAGACGGTGCGGGCGAGCGACGAGCGCGGTTGTTGGCAGAGTAGAAGTGCGCCCCCCCCGCCCCCTCGCCGCTCCCTCCGGCGCTGGCTTCCCGCTTCCTTGCTTGCGCGTGGGAGATTGAGTGCGTTTGCTCTCCGTGATAGCGCGCGTCCCCGCACGCTTCCACTCGGGCATACGGCGCGCGGCGAAGATTTTATCTATAGGGAACCTCACGGCGACGGCGACAGCGATGGCGACGCCGTCGGCAGAAATCCGGTTGAAGTGTCCATATAATTGCTATCGCAATAAAAAGCAACGACACCCTAAACCGTATATCTAACTTGGTACCAAAGCATAAAACGGTCAATACAAGGAGCTCGGAAATGTGAGAATTACCGAGGTCTAGAACAAATTATACCTATGAAATGCTATGTTTTCGACTACCTTACCATTTAAACAAGGGAAACATAACATAATGCTTTATTTTTTGTGTTATTATAAACATGTATATAAATACAAGCGTGTATGCAAACGTTCTTTTTTGACGCGGTGTATTTCGTGTGTAATAATTATTTTTGTTTTGCCTTTGCACAATGCGCATCAAGACATTCTGGTCATGAAGCTGCATAAACTATTACATATATTGTGTCCAATGAAGCTTTTATAAAGCTTTTGGATAAAGCTTGGGTATATAGTGTTGCATTTTTTGTGACTGTTCTTCAGTTTTTTTGTAATGTATTTTGTATGTACTAACTGTACTTGTAAAAATGACTCAGTATGTATGTTATATGCTTTACTTTATGTGCTTTACTTCCTCATGGTAATCCTGATGATGGTTTCACAGTTATTAGTGTGGACATTTAATTTTTTTAATTTTTTTGTGTTAAACTATGTTCATCCTTTGTTGTTTTGTTGCTGCCTTTAAAACGGGACCATGGACCACGTCAAGCCTTGCTGGTTTTTTGTCGACGGTCCTCAACATCAGTTGTATTTTGGAATAAATTTGATTGGTTTGATTTAATTTGAAAGCTGCAGCGGCGCCGGATCACGTGACTCGCGCGACCAATCAGGGTCGTTTGGTGTGTCGCGGAGAGGGAAAAGGGAGGAAAGGGGGTTGGCGCACGCTCAGCCTGGCTTCCCTTGCCTCAGATCAGTTTAGGCGCCCAAATGGGAAGTCCGCGCGTGGTGCGTTCCGCCGAGGAGCAGGCTGCGTTTCAGTAACGGCGCCGCGAACTAGCTCGGGAAAGGGTTCGTCGGCGGACGTGCCGATTCCAGCGTGAGGGCTTCCGAAGCCCAGGCGAAACGTCAGCGAAGAGCCGTGGACCCCGAGGTGCGGGAGCGCGACGTTGAGGCCAAATGTCAGCGAAGAGCCCCCGACCCTGAGTTTAGGGCAAACGAAGCGGAATGCCTGCAACAGCGTCGTCTCGCCACAAGCTTCGCTTACCCCCATTTTCTCGACAGGGGAAGGGCTCTGAATTTTTCCCGAACCCACTCAAGCGCCCGTAATAAAGATCGTGTGTAAGAAGAGTTTTGAGAATACGTGCATGAAAATACAGGCCATTGATTTGCCAATATGTTAGGCAAAAATACAGGTGCATTATATTAATAATAAAGAGAATGCACAAAATGAGAGAGATAAGCTAGGCATACGTTTTTAATTGTACATGAAAAGCATAATAAGAATAGGTGGAAAGTGAAACTTATTGGGTATACATTTCATGCAGTGTTTACACAACACTTTTTACTGCCGAGCTTTTGGTGTGGTTTTCAATAAATTGAATCGACAGATCCAGTTTTGATCTTAGTAACTGTTTATGTCAATGCGTGGAAACTAGAGCGTCCACTGTACAATTGTTTTCTAAATCACATTTACGGGAATGCACGAGTGGTAGGGAAAGCGACTATGTGTTTATATTACTTAACTTGTTTGTGTAGTGGTCTACTAACCATTTTCCTCGCCAAATTTAGGAATTTCTTATATTCCTTCCTGCCTTACTGTACAAATTCTTTGGCATTTTCCACCGGACAGGTTTATTTTCATTTAAAAGCACTGCATTTGCTTAAATAGTTCCAGCGTTTATTGGTAATTTTCCATATCGCCAGAATATGTTATCGGAAGATACTAATCTGGGGCCGGAATCACAAATCTTTTCTTCCGTAAGTTCGCTTTGCCATTGGCTGGCCGTCTTCGCCAATAATATGCCTGGCGTCCGGATTGGCTAAAATTCTTTGTTACGAAAAATTCTAGCGACCGAAGTTTTTGTGAATGTGGGCCCTGTTTCTTAGAAAACGTGAAGCGGGACAGCCCAACGAACATTTTAGCATACTACCTACAAGTCCGCCTTCCTTCCACCTCACGCGTATTTCCGGTTTTCTTATTCTTATGCCTCCCCGAGACACGTTTTTTCCCTTCTAAATCACTGTCTCCTCTAATTTTTTGTCGAGCTTTCGTATGGCACCACTCTGCAGTCAATATTTAGAAATAATGCTGCCATTCCCTCTTAATAACTGCTCGTTCGTTTAAGGACGTATACAATTAAGCACGATGACACAATTGCGAAGAACAATGCACATACACGTGTCACAGGCGTTACTAACTACTTTATATGAGAGGCTGCTCGTTTTGACAATAAATACATAATAACACAAGATAAACACAGGATAAAACAATATAAACACAAGGAAAACACAAGGGAAACACCGGCGATTCACTGCTCCGCGCTTCAAATCGCTCTCTCCTATAATTCTTTCTCTAGCTTTTTTTATGGCACCACTCTGCAGTCACCATCTAGAAACAATGCTGCCATTCCCTCTCATTATTTCTCATTCGATTAAGGACGTATGTAATTCAGCTCGATGACACAATTGCGAAGAACAACGCACACACACATCTCATAGGCGTTTCTAACTGCTTCATTTGAGAGGCTGCTCGTTTTGACAATAAATACAAACTGTACGTTGGATTTTGTAGCCTGCTTTAAAGTAGAATATCTCGATAGTGGTGATGATTCTAGAGTTTCTGTTAAACAGACATGACTTACCGCACGGGTTAAATTTCGCAATTCGGACATGTGCCCTAGCATGGATATATAACAAGTTAATTGCAGACTCTTTTTAACTGGCCGCACATTGCATTTTTTTGCTCAAGTAACGTCCATCTCTTCTATATATACACCTGAAGAGGCGGAACAGGACTACGTGTCACAGGCAATTAAAAAACAATCTGTATTAAAAAACCACAGCTGCTTTTTGTAATGCACAGAAGCTACAACCATTTATTTTTTTCAATGCACAGAAGCTCAAGTACGTTAGACATAGTGCACAGGGCATTTGTGAAAATCAACTGTCAGCCTATCAAGCAATTAAAGAGAACAATGTCAAACAGCTGGGTGTCGTGTTCTCCACTCCCAACAGGCTGACTCAACTTTGTCCCCGCATTGTAAGCACCTAAGGCCAAGCCTTGCTTGTCAGCGTCACATTACAAGTTAATTGTGATTGAAAAATCTCAGGCATCCGATTGAGGTTGTGACTTGCCGGTCACTATAGCCCGTTGAATCGTTCTCACGCAGAAAGTGGTTTAATGGGGTTTCCACGCAGCGCGTGAGACTCATAATGACCGTAGGCGAGCCACAAGCCTCTGCCTGCGTTATGTTTTGCTTGCTCACGCGACCCCCCCTTTCTCATTCCCGCCCCCACTTCCTCCAAGCAGTCGCGTCTTCCGTATATAAAGGCACTGCATCCGGTCGCAAGCCAGCACTGGTCTGCCTCTGAAGCCATGCGAGCATTGGTGAGTAGACAGCGAAGCACACGTCTTAGGGACGGGTTTCCGTGATGGATGTGAAGTGCCTGACAGCTCGATGCGCAAGCACAGCATGAACGCGCGTGGTCCCTCTTAATATTTAGTGCAGATTGCAGCATACTGGTTGACAGCAATGCTTCGGCCAGCTGGTATACTAGTGTAATTGGAGTTATTGAGCTCATTTGAGTATCTGGCTATGTTTAAGAAAAAGACAACGTCAAGACACGTGAATGATTAAGCGTCTTTCAGTGTTTATATCTTGAGCTCTTCGATATATATAGTTGCCAAATATAGTGCCTTCAAATATAGTGCAATATAGTGCATTCAATATGATGAATTAGTGAACCTTATTTATAATCGCTCAGAACTTTCGGCGGTGCGTTGTGGCTGCTTAAGTGACGGCTTACGCTCCGTGACCTCGTTGCCGTAAGCTGTCACTTCTGTTTGCCTCTCGGCATTGCTTGTTGGTTACGATAGCGAGCTCTCCATCGTGTTACGCTTTACTGGCGGCGCTTGCCTAAGCAGCTACGTTAAATGTAGTAGGTTTGACAGGTCGTATTTTCTAGCGATCGCCACTGCTGTCGTCGCTCCAGGTTAGTTACAAAATCGAATGATGTCATGCAAAGTGTAGGAAACAGAAAATGTTGCACGTTAGCTGCTTAGAAGTGATTAACGCGGGATTGACGAGTTACGTGGGAGACGTGTTGGTTAACTCGTATCGTGCGTAATAACGCTAATGCCTTGCATATAATTTTTCAGTGGCTAGATATTATACAGGAAACGCCAAACAGATTGTTATATCCTAGAATACATGTGCTGTAAGGAGTACTACACCCTTTAAAACTGGCCTGATATGTCTCCTAAATCTATTTTATAACCCTTTTTCAGAAATCTTTTCGAGTTTATTCAGTACGCAAGGTAATCTGTATGAAGCCTGATACAACAGAAGGTCTTTCTCGGGGGTTCTCATGGATGGAACGTGAATAGCAGGGAGAAAAAAAACGAGAGATTGATACTAAACGTGCTAGACCATGGCGGCGAGAACTCTCGATTTAGCACAGGAGCTCACACAAGAAAGTGAAAAGGGACAGCCTAAATAGAACAGGGTCTGCTTTGCTGCGCTAACAGCGGTACATAAAAGTAATGGGCATAGAAAGTTTTGAAAAGCAGGAAGGGTTTCAAACCAACGGAGCTTGCCAGCTCTGGCAACGTGGGCGTTGTATAAGGACCTGGTGGAAGCGCGTCAGCTCAAATGGCTTATGTGAGATCCAACATGTAGTGCTTCGTCGTCAGGAACTTTCTAACTTGAAGTTATATTCTGTCGAGTGCTAAGAAATTAAGAACGCATTACAGTCACCGGAATTCCAGTAATGCGGATAAAAGTTTGTGCAAGCCATAATCTGCACGCGCTTCATGAAGTAGCTGGGCATGAAACTTATACCCCAACTTCGTGGGCAAGGTATAGAGCAGCATCAAAGACTACTTGATAGTAACTGTATACAAACTAGAAAATTATAAACTACGAAGAAGCCTACGGAGTTATGAAAGTGCTTCCTGTAACGTTTCTCTAGCTTCCTGCAGTGATTTCAGCAAAGAACGCGTGTATAAATGTTCGGGCACAGGCATTTAGTTAGACTTTACCGCATAGCGTGGTTGGCAGGCGCCACACACAGTATATACCATGATCTGCTTTCTTCATTCCAGGTCCTCGTCCTCTTCGCCGTCGCGACGATCGCCTCTGCGGGCCTTCTGTATGACGGCGGCGATGATTACGGCGGAGGTGGTGGCGGCGGTTTCGGTGGCGGGGGCGGATTCGGTGGCGGTGGTGGTGGTAGTGGAGGTGACATCGGCGTAGCTTCCGTCTCGTACGTCAAGACGCCCGTTGTGAGCGTAAAGTACGTCGCCAAGCCTGTGGTCAGTTACGTGGCCAAGCCGGTGGCCACCGTGTCGCATTCCCTGAAGCCCGTGGTGACGTATACGACGATCTCGAGCGGCGGCGGAGGCTTCGGAGGCGGCGGCGGTGGTGGCGGGTACGGCGGAGGCGGATACGGCGGTGGCGGATACGGTGGAGGCGGTGGCGGCCACGGAGGAGGATGGCCCTGGTCGTAAGGTGGTGCCCTTCATGCTGGCTCCGTGGAGAAATGCATTTCCATCTTGTGACTGCTTAATAATGAACTCAGCAACAGCTTTCAAAAGCGGCCACATCAAGACAGTGACGATGTCGATTAGCGTCCTGTGCATGAGGATCCGAGCGAGACTAAGCATCAAACAGGGCTTGTGGGCCTGTTAAAAATGTGAAAATGCCAATGAACTTGGAAATAAACGACGGGCTGTTGGATAATTCTTTGGTATGTCATAATTGAACGTCGGAATAATCGTCTTGTATAATAATAATAATAATAATAATAATAATAATAATAATAATAATAATAATATAATAATAATAATAATAATAATATAATAATAATTATATATATTATTATTATTATTTTATTTGAAAATATATACATTTTACAGGAAAGGGAAAGCGAGGAGCAGGCTGGCAACTGCCGACGGAAGGGGCACAACGCCTGCTTCTCTTCAGAAAGGAGGAGAGAAACATAGAAGAAAGAAAGATAGGAAGGAGAGGAGGAAGGAGGAAAGAAAGAGCGAGATGACAAATCTCAAAGAATAAAGTAGAAAACATAGTACAGGTCACACACAGTATAGGGCTGGTCACTGCAGGTCACGCTACTAAAATGTTAAATAGAAGAAGTAGTCGCTGAGTTACAAACGTGGACCTAAGCTACTTAATTCTAGAAAAGTAAGGGGAGCGTCATGAGCCTTATCGCGTCGAGACGCACAACCACTAGGGTACAGAGAGACAGAAGAAAGGGGAAAGGCAGGGAGGTTAACCAGATGAGAAGATCCGGTTTGCTACCCTACGCTGGGGAGAGAGGGGAGGGGGAGGTAAAGTGACAGGAAAGTAGAGATAGAGAAAGAAAGGAGCACAGATACACAATCACAATCGGTCACAGGTGGCACAGCACAGTAGCACTTGCAGCACTATAAACATCTGTCCGGGCTACAGTCGCTTGTCTAAGTCTGTTGCCCTTAAAAACTGCAGCAGTGCCCTAGTCGCCCTCCGCTGCGATGGCTTGTG
>NC_051154.1:128461162-128504966 GCF_013339745.2 Dermacentor silvarum | reverse complement strand
GCGGGGGACGCGCGCTTTCAAGGAGAGCGAACGTACGGCGGAGAGCAAACGCGATGTCTCCGTCGCGCGAAAGGCCGTGGGGGGATGGAAGAGAGGTAGGGGGGCACCGTTGTGCTTCGAAACCAACTGCGCATTTAGCGACCCGGCGCAAGGGGATCTGATGATTCAATCTCGCGCGCGAAAGGAGGAAAGTGAGAAGGCGGCGCGGGAGGGAGAGGGTGCGGCTTCTACTCTGCCAGCAAGTGATTTGCGTGACTGCGAGCGGTCGCGCGCATCGTATCTTGAAAGCGATCTGCACACGGCTCCTACCTTTGTATGCGCTGTGCTTTCGCCGCTCTGTTTCCGTTGAAGCGATAGACCGTACGAACCTTCGCGCGCTGCTGGCACGCTTGCTCAAGCCAGCGTTTTGACAGCGGTTGTCTGCGGTCATTGAGAGGGATATAGTCATGCTGGCTTGTGCATGCTGACACCATGCTTGTTAATTCAGTTGGTAAGCGAATGTGTCCAAGTTTATACAGCCGATAAAACTACTATCCAATTACTACGCATAGCTCTCTACTAATTTGCTGTCGCAATTGATGTTTCGCCTTTCTGGCGAAAGTGCGAATTTTTTTAAGCATACGCTAATAAGTTCTGCGTAAGTATGACCATAAAGGCTGTTATAGATACGTGAACACGCACAAGCTATTGACTTCCCTGTATATGCAAAAACAGCCCAAAGGGACAGAGACAAGAATGTGAACAGGACGAGCGCTAACAGCTGGTTGTCCTTATTGCGGTGGCGCAATAACTTACTACAATGTCAAATTCGGAAGTAATTTTCTTAAAAATCACGGGATTTTATAGTCAAAAATTATTTTTAGCATAAACTATAGCAACGGGGGGAAATTTTTAAAATGTTGTGGCTGAAGCCTTAGCGATGTTTATGCAAAACATGGCTGAAAACGTACGTTTCTTTGCTCTTTAACTGAGCCAAATAAACTCGAAAAATTAATAAATGTGATCACCTATGAGGTCATATAAAAGAATGATGCCAGTAGAACATTCTAAAATAATATGTGTCATTATTCCTGATTTCACACTTAAATAAAAAAAATTACCTCCAACCAGCTTTTGCTTCGTCGCGGAAACTTCAAAGAGCGCTTAAGTCAGCAAAACGTTTTTTACGCGAAAAATACTTCGGTGAAACATCATTCACACACACTCACCAACTGGGCCCATTTTCCCCAAGAGAATCGGCGACGGTCACTTCTGGGGTCTGGGACGTTTCGCGTGGAATGAACCAGATTGAAATTTGCCCCGTAAAGTAATGAGTTAAAAAATAATTAGCGTAAATATGTTAATTATTCAGTCAAGCACTTAGATTGCTGGTTGAAGTAATGGCTGCCTAACCGAGTACTTTTAGATCAAGGGTTAGAATTCTGCTATTTGCCACAGGCAATTTAAAAAAATTTAAACACCCCAGATATAGAAAATAATTATTAATGTTCAACTTGACGCCTGCCTTGAGAACACGTACAACCTACTCAAGGGACCAATCGCTAGGCAAAAAGCATTTTGTACATAGTATATTGCATAAGAAGAATAAACGTTATCTACAGAAATGAGCTGACGGTGAAATCGGCCGAGGTGGGCGGCGTCCCTAGTCCAGGATGCCGTGAGCCTGAGCCAATAGCTTGTACGTCCCTGCTCACCAGACAATGCTGGTCTTCAGGGCTCGGGCTTGTCAGCTGGGCCGGCCACTGCTCGACGGTTGGTCCGGTGATGCGTGGTGTCGATGGGTTTTGCCCGCATTCCCATAATATGTGGTAGAGGTTATTGGGCGCATAGCAGAAGGCGCACTTGTAAGCATGGCTCGTAGGATGCATGGCGTGTAGCAGGTGCAGTGCGGGAATGTGATGGTGTGTAGTTTGCGGAACTTCACCGCCTCTTCTCTTGTCAGCTTGGGATGCGGGGGTGGGTAGATCCTCCTACCCAGTCTGTAGTGGATGTCGGCGTATCTTTTCGGAAATGCGGCCCTTTTTGGCAATTTCTACCTGCTGTTTGCGAGTCCGTGATGACTGCGATGTGATGTTCCCTTCGCTTGGGCCGTAGTGGCCGCCAGGGCTATCGCCGTTTCTTCTGCGCAGTCGATTTCTGGAGGGTTTTCCGAGGCCGCTGCTACCTCGTCTCTTCAGCCGTTGATCACGCTGAGCGCGTGGGCCACTCTGTTCTTTTACTTTTCCGCGTCGGCGCATCTGTCTTCTCCTTTTATTGGTCCTTCGTAGGCCTTACGTAGAGCGTGTACTCTCGCTCTCCCCCTTTCTCTCTTGTGTTCAGGGTGCATGTTTCTCGGGTTGCTGACCACCGTAATCTTCTCCCTATACCTCATCCATGCCAACTATAAGGCAAGGGAACAAGCATTCAAGATCGCCAGTCAGCCTCTAGAGTCAGTAAATGAGTACGTTTATCTAGGTTAATTACTCACGTGGGACCCTGATCACGAGAAAGAAATTTGCGGAAGAATAAAATTGGGTTGCAGTGCATATGGCAGGCATTGCCAAATGCTGACTGGGAGCTTACCACTGTCGTTGAAAAGGAAAGTGTACAATCATTGCATTCTGCCGGTGCTAACATATGGGGCAGAAACTTGGAGGTTAACAAAGAAGCTCGAGAACAAGTTAAGGACCGCACAAAGAGCGATGGAACGAAAAATCTTAGGACTAACGTTAGGAGACAGGAAGAGAGCGGTGTGGATCAGAGAAGAAACGGGGATAGCCGATATTCTAGTTGACATTAAGCGGAAGAAATGGAGCTGGGCAGGCCATGTAATGCGTAGGATGGATAACCGGTGGACCATTAGGGCTACAGAATGGATACCAAGAGAAGGGAACCGCAGTCGAGGTCGGCAGAAAACCAGATGGGATGATGAAGTAAGGAAATTTGCAGGCGCAAGTTGGAATACGCCAGCGCAAGACAGGGGTAATTGGAGATCGCAGGGCCTTCGTCCTGCAGTGGACATAAAATATAGGCTGCTGCTGCTGCTGATGATGATGATGGTAAGTTGCTTTTTCGGGGAGAAGCATTATTTCAACATCGTTACACTAAACCTCTTGGGGTTAGAAAAAGAAAGTTTTACTTTCAAAAGCAGGAACCAGTGCACAAGCGTTCTACTAAAGAATTACTTGGTCGTCCCCTCAAAGAAGGTATATTGTCACCAATGGTTTGCTGGCACAGATGAAAAATTTGAAGGAGAATCACGTGAATTTGACGTCACCGATTAACTTACTGTAAATTTACTCCCTGAGCGAAGTCGAGAATTCCCATCCTTACCCTATTACAAAAGAGTAGTGTGGAAGAATCCCAGGCCTCATAAGAGTTCGATGTACCAATCTTTTAAAATCTCACAGCCATAGCAAATAAACGAGACTAATTAATTACCAAGTACAAGTCTCCAGCCCACACGCACACCTATTACATATACCTATCCCGAAGTACTGTCGGGCAGCTACGGTGTCTGCATTTAGGGTAAATCGAATCAGCCAGTACATACGTACTAACTGATGATCACCCATAATTCTGAATTCTCGAGGCCTTTGTACAAAGCCATACTAAAACTTTGTTAAACGCTGTTGATAAAGGTAGCATGCACATGGAAAATAATACGTATTTCCTTCCTGGTAGGCAGCGATCAGGTCATCTACGTTACAAACAGTAACGTAGACAACACGAACAGTAGCGTGCATAAATATAGGGTAGAGGAACATATATAGCCTATCAAGATCAGGAATTGTATTGACAAAGCCTTTTGTTTGTAAGACCAATTTATGATTGGCTGGCATCCCTCATCAATTATATATTTGCAATCATGATTGGCGGGTGCTTTTTTTCAAGCGAAGCTTGTATTGCCTCACAAGTGTCGGCGGTGGTATTGGTGATGGTGGTGGTGGTGCCAGGCTAAAAACCTATCGAAAACCTGTCGAAAACTCGCGTCTCGTTCCCTTGCTATATACCAAAATTGGCATGGAAGGGTACGAATGTATGACTAACCTGATTGATACGTCATGACATCAATAACATCACATGCTCGTCAATTACGTCACGATTAACAATAATAAAATCACGTGTGGTGTATAGCCGCATTGGATATGCGGGTATGAGCCAGGGAGAAAGAAAAGGAAAGAGAAGGAAAGAAAGAAAACCCGACTGCTCTCAGAGTAGAGCAGGTGCGACGAAAATAAAACAAATAAAACAAAGGCTGTACTTTTTAGGCCAATAAATCGAAACATTGATACTCGTACCATGCTACAGCCTAATAACTCCATTTTGCCTATTGTTCCTTCCTTTAAGTGTCTTGGCGTTGTATTTAAGCAACATTTGTCGTGGAATGCTCACATGGAAATGGTAATGGGTAAGCTCTCTCGGCTGACTGGAATACTAAGCAAATTGCGTTTCTTTCTTCCAGAAAATATCAAACTTATTCTGTACAAATCACTGTTGTTATCATACATAAACTATTGTGATATCTTCTGGGGCACAACAACGCTTTCTAATATCAAATACTGCATATAATGCAGAAAAAGGCCGTACGTTATATCCTAGGCGTTCCTTACTTAACGCCAACTAGTCCTCTATTTGAAAAGCTGAATGTGCTATCTATGCCCAACATTTACGAAATTATGTTTACACGAAGTTATACGACCAGTATTAAAAAAAGCAACGACACCCTAAAACGTACATCTTACTTGGTACCAAAGCATAAAATGGTGAATACAAGGAGCTCGGAAATGTGAGAATTACCGAGGTCTAGAACAAATTATACCTATGCAATGCTATGTTTTCGACTACCTTACCATTTAAGCAAGGCAAACATAACATAATGCTTTATTTTTTTGTGTTAGTATAAAGATGTATATAAATACAAGTGTGTATGAAAACGTTCTTTCTTTGACGCGGTTTATTTCTTGTCTAATAATTATTTTTGTTTTGCCTTTGCACATGGCGTATCAAGACATTCTGTACATGAAGCTGTATAAACTATTACATATATTGTGTCCAATGAAGCTTTGATAAAGCTTTTGGATACAGCTAGGGTATATAGTGTTGCATTTTTTGTGACTGTTCTTCAGTTTTTTTCTGTAATGTATTTTGTATGTACTAACTGTACTTCTAAAAATGACTCAGTATGTATGTCATATGCTTTACTTTATGTGCTTTACTTCCTCATGGTAATACTGATGAAGGTTTCACAGTTATTAGTGTGGACATTCAATTTTTTTATTTTCTTGTGTTAAACTGTGTTCATCCTTTGTTGTTTTGTTGCTGCCTTTAAAACGGGACCAAGGACCACGCCAAGCCTTGCTGGCTTTTTGTCCACGGTCCTCAACATCGGTTGTATGTTGGAAAAAATTTGTTTCGATTGATTTGATTTGATTTGAAAGCTGCGGCGGCGCCGGATCACGTGACTCGCGCGACCAATCAGGGTCGTTTAGTGTGTCGCGGAGAGGGAAAAGGGAGGAAAGGGGGTGGGCGCACGCTCAGCCTGGCTTCGCTTGCCTCAGATCAGTTTAGGCGCCCAAATGGGAAGTCCGCACGTGGTGCGTTCCGCCGAGGAGCAGGCTGCGTTTCAGTAACGGCGCCGCGAACTAGCTCGGGAAAGGGTTCGTCGGCCGACGTGCCGATTCAAGCGTGAGGGCTTCCGAAGCCCAGGCGAAACGTCAGCGAAGAGCCGTGGACCCCGAGGTGCGGGAGCGCGACGTTGAGGCCAAATGTCAGCGAAGAGCCGCCGACCCTGAGTTTAGGGCAAACGAAGTGGAATGCCTGCGACAGCGTCGTCTCGCCACAAGCTTCGCTTACCCGCATTTTCTCGACAGGGGAAGGGCTCGGAATTTTCCCCGAAACCACTCAAGCGCCCGTAATAAAAATCGTCTGTAAGAAGAGTTTTGAGAATATGTGCCTCATAGTACAGGCCGTTGATTTGCCAATACGTGAGGCAAAATACAGGCACATTATATTAATAATAAAGAGAATGCACAAAATGACAAAGATAAGCGAGGCATACGTTTTTAATTGTACTTGAAGAGCATAATAAGAATAGGTGGACAGTGCAACTTATTGGCTACATTTTATCCAGTGTTTACACAACAATTTTTACTGTCGAGTTTTTGGTGTGGTTTTAAATATATTGAATCAACAGATCCAGTTTTGATCTTAGTAACTGTTTATGTCAAGGCGTGGAAACTAGAGCGTCCACTGTACAATTGTTTTCTAAATCACATTTACGGGAATGCACGAGGGGTAGGGAAAGCGACTATGTGTTTATATTACTTAACTTGTTTGTGTAGTGGTCTACTAACCATTTTCCTGGCCAAATTTAGGAATTTCTTATATTCCTTCCTGCCTTATTGTACAAATTCTTTGACATTTTCCACTGGACAGGTTTATTTTCATTTAAAAGCACTGCATTTGCTTAAATAGTTCTAGCGTTTATTGGTAATTTTTCATATAGCCAGAATATGTTCTCGGAAGATACTAATCTGGGGCCAGAATCACAAATCTTTTCTTCCGTAAGTTCGCTTTACCATTGGCTGGCCGTCTTCGCTAATAATATGTCTGGCGTCCGGATTGGCTAAAATTCTTTCTTACGAAAAATTCTAGCGTCAGAAGTTTTTGTGAATTCAGGCCCTGTTTCTTAGAAAACGTGAAGCAGGACAGCCCAACGAAAATCTTCGCATCTACCTACAAGTCCGCGTTCCTTCCACCTGACACGTATTTCTGGTTTTCTTATTCTGATGCCTCCCCGAGACACGTTTTTTTCCTTCTAAATCACTCTCTCCTATAATTCATTCTTGAGCTTTTCATATGGCACCACTCTGCAGTCACTATCTAGAAATAATGCTGCCGTTCCCTCTTAATAACTGCTCGCTCGTTTAAGGACGTATACAATTAAGCACGATGACACAATTGCGAAGAACAACGCACATACACGTGTCACAGGCGTCACTAACTACTTTATATGAGAGGCTGCTCGTTTTGACAATAAATACATACTGTACGTTGGATTTTGTACCCTGCTTTAAAGTAGAATATCTCGAAAGTGGTGATGATTCTAGAGTTTCTGTTAAACAGACCTGAGTTACCGCACGGGTTAAATTTCGCAATTCGGACATGTGCCCTAGCGTGGATATATAACAAGTTAATTGCAGACTCTTTTTAACTAGCCAGACATTGCATTTTTTTGCGCAGGTAACGTCCACCTCTTCTATATATACACCTGAAGAGGCGGAACAGGACTACGTGTCACAGGCAATTAAAAAAACAATCTGTATTAAAAAACCACAGCTGCTTTTTGTAATGCACAGAAGCCACAACCGTTGATTTTTTTCAATGCACAGAAGCTCAAGTACGCTAGACATTGTGCAAAGGGCATTTGTGAAAATCAACTGTCAGCCTATCAAGCAATTAAAGAGAACAATGTCAAGCACCTAGGTGTCGTGTTCTCCACTCCCAACAGGCTGACTCAACTTTGTCCCCGCATTGTAAGCACCTAAGGCCAAGCCTTGCTTGTCAGCGTCACATTACAAGTTAATTGTGATTGAAAAATCTCAGGCATCCGATTGAGGTTGTGACTTGCCGGTCACTATAGCCCGTTGAATCGTTCTCACGCAGAAAGTGGTTTAACGGGGTTTCCACGCAGCGCGTGAGACTCATAATGACCGTAGGCGAGCCACAAGCCTCTGCCTGCGTTATGTTTTGCTTGCTCACGCGACCGCCCCCTTTCTCCTTCCCGCCTCCACTTCCTCCAAGCAGTCGCGTCTTCCGTATAAAAGGCACTGCATCCGGTCGCAAGTCAGCACTGGTCTGCCTCTGAAGCCATGCGAGCATCGGTGAGTTGACAGCAAAGCACACGTCTTAGGGACGGGTTTCCGTGATGGATGTGAAGTTCCTGACAGCTGGATGCGCAAGCACAGCATGAACGCACGTGGTCCCTCTTTATATTTAGTGCAGATTGCAGCATACTGGTTGACAGCAATGCTTCGGCCAGCTGGTAGAATTGTGTGTTTGGCGTTATCGAGCTCATTTGAATATCTGTCTATGTTTAAGAAAAAAAGGCACAACGTCAAGACACGTGAATGATTAAGCGTCTTTCAGTGTTTATATCTTGAGCTCTTCATATATATAGTTGCCAAATATAGTGCAATATAGTTCAATCAATATGATGAATTAGTGAACCTCATTTATATCGCTCAGAACTTTCGGCGGTGCGTTGTGGCTGATTAAGTGACGGCTTACGCTCCGTGACCTCGTTGCCGTAAGCTGTCACTTCTGTTTGCCTCTCGGCATTGCTTGTTGGTTACGATAGCGAGCTCTCCAACGTGTTACGCTTTACTGGCGGCGCTTGCCTAAGCAGCTACGTTAAATGTAGTAGGTTTGACAGGTCGTATTTTCTAGCGTTCGCCACTGCTGTCGTCGCTCCAGGTCAGTTACGAAATCGAATGATGTCATGCAAAGTGTAGGAAACAGAAAATGTTGCGCGTTAGCTGCTTAGAAGTGATTAACGCGGGATTGATGAGTTACGTGGGAGACGTGTTGGTTACCTCGTGGCGTGCGCAATAACGCTAATGCCTTGTATATAACTTTTCAATAGCTAGATATTATACAGGAAACGCCAAACACATAGTTCTATCCTAAAATTCATGTGCTGTAAGGAGTACTACACCCTTTAAAACTGGCCTGATATGTCTCCTAAATCTATTTTATAACCCCTTTTCAGAAAATTTTTCGAGTTTATTCAGTACGGACAGAAATCTGTATGAAGCCCGATACAACAGAAGGTCTTTCTCGGGGGTTCTCATGCATTGACCGCGAATAGCTGAAAGCAAAAAACGAGAGATTGGTACTAAACGTGCTAGACCATGACGGCGAGAACTCTCGATTTAGCACAGGAGCTCACACAAGAAAGTGAAAAGGGACAGCCTAAATAGAACAGGGTCTGCTTTGCTGCGCCAACAGCGGTACATAAAAGTAATGGGCATAGAAAGTTTTGAAAAGGAGGAAGGGTTTCAAAGCAACGGAGCATGCCAGCTCTGGTAACTCGGGCGTTGTATAATGACCTGGTCGAAGCACGTAAGCTCAAATGGCTTATTTGAGATCCAACGCATAGTGCTTCGTCGTCAGGAACTTTCTAGCCTGAAGTTATCTTCTATCGAGTGCTAAGAAATTAAGAACGCATTACCGTCCCCGGGATTCCGGTAATACAGACAAAAGTTTGTGCAAACCATACTCTGCACTCGCTTCATGAAGTAGCTGGGCATGAAACTAATGCCCCAACTTTGTGGGCAAGGTATATAGAGAGATCAAATACTACTTGATAGTAACTGTATACAAACTACAAAACGAAAAACTACCAAGAAGACTATGGAGTTATGAAAGTGCTTCCTGTAACGTTTCTCTTGCTACCTGAAGTGATTTCAGCGAAGAATGGTGTATAAGCGTTCGGACACATGTATTAAATTCGATTTGGCCGCATTGCGTGGCTGGCGGGCTTCATACACAGGATATGCCCTGATCTGCTTTCTTCATTCCAGGTCCTCGTCCTCTTCGCAGTAGCAACGATCGCCTCTGCGGGCCTTCTGGATGACGGCGGCGATGATTACGGCGGAGGTGGTGGCGGTGGTTTTGGTGGCGGGGGCGGTTTCGGTGGCGGGGGCGGTTTCGGCGGCGGTGATGGTGGCGGCGGAGGTGACATCGGCGTAGCTTCCGTCTCGTACGTCAAGACACCCATTGTGAGCGTAAAGTACGTCGCCAAGCCTGTGGTAAGTTACGTGGCCAAGCCGGTGGCCAGCGTGTCGCATGCCCTGAAGCCCGTGGTGACGTACACGACAATCTCGAGTGGCGGCGGAGGCTTCGGAGGCGGCGGCGGTGGCGGCTTCGGCGGCGGCGGTGGCGGATACGGCGGAGGCGGATACGGTGGCGGATACGGTGGAGGCGGTGGCGGCCACGGAGGAGGATGGCCATGGTCGTAAAGTGGTACTGTTCATGCTGGCCCCGTACAGCCTTCAAAAGCGACCACATCAAGACAGTGACGGTGTCGATTGGCGTCCTGTGCATGAAGATCCAAGCTAGACAAAGCACAAAACAGGGCCTGTGGGCCGGTTAAAAATGTGAAAATGCCAAAGAACTTGGAAATAAACGACTGGCTGTTGGATAATTCGTTGGTATGTCATAAGTGAACGTCGGAATAATTGTCTTGTAAATGTTCATGATAAACAATACACCATACATATTAAGCCAGTTAGGGAGCTCTCTTCGAACACGGAAGCATCCCACTAATAGTATGCACATGAGGAGAATACGCTGTAGAAAAAAAAAAGAGGAAAAGCTTTCTCTCATGGTGAGTGCGTTTGTGAGCTCGTAGTATGAACGGAGGAATTACTTTTTTCCTTTCATGTGTCCAAGCCCAATTAAACGACAAATAAGCTTTTCTTCTCGGGTATATGAGGCGTTACTCGCAATGTCGTAACTCTTCCTTAGGCTTTATTGGGGCAAGAATATTTGCCCCACCAACATGTCGGATTTATGTAGTAGGGCGGTTTTATGCAGCACATTCAGAACACTGAGTATGATATCGATTCAGGTGCTTAATAAGTCGAACATTAGGGCACAAAAGCACAAACGCAAATGGCCCGGCATTGATTGAAATTAAATATGAAGGAATAACCAGAAATGATAAATGCAAAACGTGGTCCTATAACTAAGGTGTTCATTCGTGCCTTTACCCTCCTGATACACCTTCTGGACAATGCACCGGACAATGTAACTGTTCTCAATATAGTCGAACGAACTGACAGTCCCTCAGACAACTTCTGCCCCTCGTGTGATTCTTTTTTTTTTACGCATACGCTAATAAGTTCTTTGTAAGTAAGTATGACCATAAAGGTTGTTATAGAAACATGAATATGCACAAACTAATGATTGTCTGTGTATACAAAAACAGCCCTAAGGGACAGGGACAAGTATGCGAACAGGATGAGCGCTAACAGTTGCGGCAGCACAATAGCTTACTATAATGTCAAATTCGGAAGTAATTTTCTGGAAAATTGATTCCAGAAATTGAAAATTGAAAATGATTGAGCATAAACTATAGCAACGGGGGAAAAAGTAGAAAAAAAATGTTGTGGCTTAAATCTTAACGATGTTTATTCAAAACCGGGTTATAAACGCACAATTGTATTGCTCTTTAACCGAGCCAAATAAACGCGGAAAATTAATAAATGTGTTGACCCATGACGTCACATGCAAGAATCACGCCAGTAGAATATTATAAAATAATATTTGTCATTATACCTGGCTTCACACTTCAATAAAAAAAAATACCTCCAACCAAGTTTTGCTTCTTTGCGGAAACTTCAAAGAGCGCTTAAGTCACCAAAACGTTTTTTACCAGAAAAATACTTTGGTGAAACATCATTCACACACACTCACCAACAGGGCCCATTTTTCGCAAGAGAATCGGTGATGGTCACTTTTGGGGTCTGGGACGTTTCGCGTGGAATGGAACAGATTGACATTTGTGTCATAAAGTAATTAGTTAAAAATAATTAGCGTAAATATGTTAATTATTCAGTCAAGTATTTCGAATGCTTGTAGAATGCTGCTCACCGAGTATTTAAGATCAAAGGTTAGAAATGTGCTATTTGCCACAGGCAATTTTTAAAAAAATTGGTGCAGCTAAAAAAAGGAACACCCGAGATATACAGGTACAACAGAAGAGGTACAACCCACTTTAGGTGCCAGTCACTAGGCAAAGTGCACTTTGTAGATATTTTGTAAAATGTAAAAAAATAATATATGAACTACAAGTTGCTTTTTCCGTTAGAAGCATTATTTACGTACCTACACCGTTACATAAACCCCATGGGGTTAGAAAAAGAAAGTTTCCCTTTCAATAGCAAGAACCAATGCACAAGCGTTCTACCAGGGTCCTTCACCCTGGTTCTTCTAAAGTATCACTTCGTCGTCCCCTCAAAGAAGGTATATTGTCACCAATGGTATGCTGGTACAGATGAAAAATTTGAAAGAGAACCATGTGGATTTGACGTCACCGATTAACCTATTGTAAATTTACTCACTGAACGAAGTCGAGAATGCCCATTGTTGCCCTATTAGAGAAGATGAGTGCAGAAAAAGCCCGCGCTTCAAAACAGTTTGATGTGCCAATCTTTTAAAATCTCACAGTCGTAACAAATAAACGAGACTAATTATTTAACAAGGTACAGGTCTCCAGCGCACAAGTACACCTATTACCTACCTATCCCGAAGCACTGCCGGACCGCTACGGAGTCTGCATTTGGTGCAAATGGAATCAGCCAGTACATACGTACTAACTGATGAACACCCATTAGTCTGAATGCTTGAAGCATTTGTACAAAACCATACTAAAACTGTGCTAAACGTTCTCGATAAAGGTAGCATTGAAACGGAAAATAATACATTTTCGCTTCCTGGTAGGCAGCGATCATATCATCGATACCTCACACACAGTGATGTAAACGACACGAACAGTAGAGTAGATAAATAGGGTTGAGGAAGATATATCCTATCAAGATCAGGATTTGGATTGACAAATTTTTGTTTGTAAAACCTATTGATCATTGGCTGCAATCTTTCATGAATAATATATTTGCAATCATGATTGACGGGCGCTTTTTTTTACGAACCCATTGTAGCGTCCGTAATAAAAATTGTCAGTAAGAAGAATTTAGAGAATACGTGCTTTGAAAATACAGGCCCTTGATTTTACAATATTGTTACGGAGAGTTGTGAAGAAATTTCTTTATTTACAGGAGATGGATGATGGTGACCTCGCAATCCGGCCTCCAAGCACTTCGTTCTTCTCCTCTTCCCCAACGGCTTCTTGTATGTTCATTAAATTCCCCCACAAGCAGACGAAGCCCGTAGGGCGAGTCAGGAGGGATCAGTAGGGTCAAAACGTTTCAGGCGAGGAACATGAGTTACCTGCGTTCTCCTTGATATCCGGCCATTCCCCACGAGGCGAGCTATTTCATAACAAAGTTCACTCAAACGCTCTAGGACAACGTAAGGGCCAGAATAGGGGGACAGGAACTTTTGACAGAAGACCCGCTTGCGTTGCGGTGTCCAAAGAATCACCAAGTCACCTTTGGCGAATGATACTGGTCCTTGACGCGCCTTTGAATGATGTTGCGAGGCCCAAGTACGAAGACGGGATATTCGGAGGGTTTCTTCAGCGAGGCACACAGTCTTTGACACAGAATCGTCGTTGTGCAGAATAAAGTTTAAGAAAATTTGCATAGAGGAGATAAAAGGGGCTGTAGTTCGTGGTTTCGTGTTTCGCCGTGTTGTATGCGTAAGTTATGAAGAGCAGCACGTCGTCCCAGTTCTTATGGTTGGAGAAACGTACATGACAAGCATGTTGGTCAGTGTTCGGTTTGTCCTTTCAACAAGGCCATTGGTCTGTGGATGATACGGCGTGGAGTGACGGGACTCAGAAGTGCACAGACGAAGTAGCTCCTCAACGGCGTCCGCAATGAACTGGCGAGCACGGTCACTGATGATAACACGCGGCGGGCCATGACCGGGACTACGGAACGCAGCAGCAAGAGCGCCACGCAGGCAGCGGTGGTAGAGGGTATGGCTGCAGTTTCTGCGTACCGTGTGAGATGGTCCACGCAAACGATTATCAAACGGTTCTTATTGTTAAATAACGGGAATGGGCCCAAAAGGTCAATGCCTACCTCCTCGAAAGGTGTACTGGGTGGTGTCAGTGGCCGCAGGGGACCTGGTGCAGCGGTGGTTGGTCGCTTGTGACGTTGACACGTTTCACAACTAGCGACATAGTGTGTGGTTGTCTGGTACATGTTGGGTAAGTAAAATCGCTCTTGCGTGCGGTGTAGCGTTTGCACGAAACCGAAATGACCAGATGTCGCATCGTCATGCATGGTGCGTAAGACGTCGGAGCGGAGACTCTCAGTAGCAAGAAGAAAACAAAAAGTGCTCCATTCCCGGAGTAGTTGTTCTTATGGAGGAACTCATCACGAATGGTGAAGCGACCGCTGCCTTGAGAAGTACGAGCGGCGGCAAACAGCGGATCCAGGTTGAGATCATTGCGTTGCTCTCTCTGAAAGTCTGCCGCGTCGGGGAACGTAGAGTAATGGCAGCGAGACAGTCGTCAAAATTCCCGGCTTCGCAGTCGGAAATCGCAAGAGGAATGCGAGAAAGACAGTCTGCGTCGGCATGACGACGTCCGCTCTTGTATGACACCTCGAAGTCATATTCCTGAAGGCGCAGCGCCAAGCGCGCGAGTCGACCTGAGGGATCAAGCAAACTAACCAGCCAGCATGAAGAGTGATGATCGGTGACTATCTAAATGGTCTTCCGTAAAGATAACAGCAAAATTTCTGCACGGCGAAAAGAGCTGCCAGGCATTCCTGCTCCGCAACCGTATAATTTGTAACCGTTTAATATATAACCGTGTAATAAGGCGGTTTTATAGTTATAGTTAAGGTTTTATAGTTATTTGCCAATACCCCGAGCGTAGATCAAGCGTCGAAAAATAAGAAGCAGTGTGTAAGCAATCGATGACGTCGTCGATTCGCGGTAGTGGGTAGACATCCTTCTTCGTCACTGCGTTTAGGCGTCTGTAATGTACGCAGAATCTCCAGGAGCCATCTTTTTTTCCGGACGAGGATTACTGGAGCTGCCCATGGGCAGGACGACTCTTGAAAGGCACCTTTGTTCATCATTTCCTTGACTTGTTCTGCGATAATTTGGCGCTCGGAGGATGACATGCGGTAGGGCTTCTGGCGAATGGGGTCTGCTGAGCCGGTATCTATTCTATGGCGAGCACGTGATGAGGGTAAATGAAGTGGCGCATCACTGTGAGTAAAATTGAATGCAGCAACATGTCGGGACAGGACTTGTACCTGGGTTGAGGGATGAATCAAAGAAACAAAAAAAAAAGGAAGGGAGGCGCTAGCAGAGCGAATACGTGAGACTGCCCATCGCTCCTACAATTGGTTATTCAGGAGAGTCAATTTCATAAATTGTGATAACACCAGCGTTGCTTTGTAAGCCAACAATGATCAGGGGGCCATGGTCCAAATTTTTTTTCTGGGAAAATGACCTACAATAATGCCGGTCTAACATGATCGCAAAAAAGTCGCAGTTCTGCCCAAAGGGCGAAGCATCAACAGCAATATCAAAGGTTTGAATTTACATAACGTAGAGCTCGTATTTTTAAGGGCAGTACATACTACAGTAAACATTCGCTCACGCGCATTGCGTCAGCCTCCCAAAGGCAGGTACCAACAGAATTCACTAGATGACTTTGAGCACTCACGGTCACAACGCTGGCATGAAGAGGAGCGCCGGCAGCAAGGAGGGTGTTTGCTTTCCCGTTCCGTGCTGCCGCTTCCTTCATCATTTCAACTGTACCGCGTCTCCCAAACTTAGCACATGACGTGCGTGCGGGAAGACTGTGCTCAAAAAGGCACTAGCCTTCTCTTATTGCCTTTACATTCTCGGGAGGTAGCCGCCGTGGTTGCTTAGTGGTTATGGTGTTGGGCTGCTAAGCACGAGGTCGCGGGATGAAATCCCGGCCATGGCGGCCGCATTTTGATGGGGGCGAAATGCAGAAAACACCCGTGTACCTAGACTTAGGTGCACGTTAAAGAACCCCAGGTGGTACAAATTAATCCGGAGTCCCCAACTACGGCGTGCCTCATTATGAGTTCGTGGTTTAAAACCCCATACTAAAACCCCATAATTTATTCTCGGGAGATTATCTTTAAATCGAAGCTTTCTTTGCCTCTTCCTCGAGGCTTGGCGTTTGTCGTACTTTCTTCGCCGGACATATTTGTGGATATATATATATAGACATATATAGAGACGAGAAGGGAAGTGCAGCTGAGGACAGCAGAAAACTAGGTGGGTTGATGAAGTTAGGAAATTTGAAGGCGCAAGTTGGAATCAGCTATAGTCCGATACAAGTCAAGAGAAATGCGGCTTTTCCCCGTCAAAGGAACCCCTTCCAGCCAATGGTGTCGCTGTGTCAATGTGACGTCGCGGCCGACGTCACGTTTCTATTGCACCGCGGTCGAGAGAAAAAAGTTGTCGCAGTTTCACCTGAAAGGCGAAGCATCAATTGCGGTAGCAAATTTGAAGAGAGCTATACGGAGTAATGATAGCAGCTTTATCAGCTGTATAAACTTGGACATGCAGCAGCACCGGCAACACGCAGGACTGTTGTCGAGGCCGTCGGCGTTTTGCCCGCGTTCGCTCAAAATGCGTGCGGCGTTGGTGACTGTTGCCGGAGCCTCTGATATAAATAAGCACTTGGTGCCGCAGCTAAACGTCGCCTCCCTCCCCCCCCCCTCCCCCACGGCCTGTCGCGCGTCGGAAGAAGGCACGTTTGCTCTACATATATGGTGATTGTAGAGGAGGAAAGAGACGCCTACTTCTGCAGCCCTTAAGGGAGCACAGCGCAGAACGCGCGTTTGTTCTCCGCCGTGCGTTCACTCCCCGTGAAAGCGCGCGTCCCTCGCGCCCTTTCACTCGCACATACAGCGTTCTGCGCGCGGCGACGATTTCATCTCCATTGACGTCATACGGAACCTCACGGCGATGGCGACGGCAGAAATCTGCTTTTGAGTGTCCATATAATTGCTATCGCAATAAAAAAAAAGCGTGTTCTTTCGCGCTTACGGACTTTTATCAAAACGGCCGCCTTCGCTGTTCGCGTCTACCCATCGGCATCGTCAGTGAGGTCGTGCTCTCTCAAGCTGACTAGTGCCGTTCAGCCAAATCCCAAGGTGAATTCCGTGAAAAGCCTGGTTTGTGTGATGCGAGCAGTGTAAAATTTTTAACACACTAAAAAATTAAAGAAATTTAATTGTGGGGTTTTACGTGCCAAAACCACGATCTGATTATGAGGCACGCCGTAGTGGGGGACTCCGGAAATTTGGACCACCTGGGGTTCTTTAACGTGCACGTAAATCTAAGTACACGGGTGTTTTTGCATTTCGCCCCCATCGAAATGCGGCCGCCATGGCCGGGATTCGAGCCCGCGACCTCGTGCTCAGCAGCCGAGGTGCTCAGCAGCCACTGAGCAACCACGGCGGGCATTTTTTTTTTTTTTTTTGTAACACACTTGGTAACGATGATCGCTCTGGCGTTCATCTTCTGCGTCACCGTTCGGCGCCCTCGGGAAACAGTCACCGCTGCAATTTACTGGAATTCAACTCACTGCTCCAATTGAAAAATAATCCCTTTCACCTCATGTGCAGTAACGGGCAAATTAAGAATTTGAGCTAAGGTTTTATTTTCGCTCAAAATAAATGCGTCCTTCGCAACTACTTGTGCGTGCGGTTGCACTCAGAGAGACCTGGCTCCAACAACGCTACTCGTAGGTGTAAAGCCCAGACCGCACGTACGCTTGCGGACGCGCGTAAGCTCGCGTCTACGCGCCTTGCGGTTGCCGCGCCTAGCGAGGAATGGCGGTTTGCATCCACAAATACGCGCGACAGCGCGCGCTCACTGGCCTCACTTGTTTACACCTTGGCAGACGCCACTTCGTATTTAGTTGTGGGCAGTGCTTCAAAATGCTTCGATATTTATAAACGTAATTGGAGCTGTTAGATCCGCACAAAAAGGGAAGAAGAAGCACTTTCTTACATGGTATAATTCTGCTTAACTGAGAGTTGAATGAACCGCGCCGTCGCTGCGTAGCCAGGCGCGCCGGCGCGAGGCAGCCCAGGCTCGCGATAACTGAGAGGAGCTGATCAGCGAGATCGCGCCGCGTTTCGACGCGTACGAGCCGTGCCGTACCGTCTGCGCATGCGTGGGCGCGCGGACGCGAGCTCGCGCGCGTTTGCAAGCGTAGGTGTGGTCTGGGCTTAAGGCGGTCAGCGGCGACGTCACGTTCACGCAGCGACACCATTGGCTGAAAGGGGGTCCTTTGACGGGGAAAAGCCGCATTTCTCTTGACTTGTAAGGACTATAGCTCAAGATAGGGGTAATTGGAGATCGCAGGGAGAGGCCTTCGTCCTGCATTGGACATAAATGTAGGCTGATGATGATGATGATGATGATGATGATGATGATGATCGACATCTTGAGTCACTGCAACTTTGGCACTGGGCGTGTACAATTGAGTATGTGCCACTGGGTATGTACCTATCATTGCCAATGCCCCAGAATGGATGCTAAGTTATGACACAAGGGGTATTGACCCTTTTCGCGGCGATCCCGTGGGCGCTGCCATGTTTGATCACGCATTGACGTGTCCATTGCTTGCCTGAGCTGCCTCCGTTGTCTCCGTGTGTACAATGAATGTACACTGACACCCGGTGCGGCTGAGGAAACCTCTGTTTCGGGAGATATCATAGACTCTGACTGGGTGGTCGACAGAAAGCTTTGGCCACAGCTTCAGAGGACATGTAAAAGCTCTTTCGAAGCTCATTAAGCTTTGTGCAAACCACGCGAGCAGCGTATATGAGGCTAAAGATGGATTTGAAGCTTTCCGCTTAGGAATTGAATCAGGATCCGTGTGGTTTGCTCTTCGTTCTTTATTTGGCAAATACTTAGAAGCAGCGGCTTGTCAGCTTTCTGACTCAGTGAAGTTCGTCGGTGCGGTCAGTATCTGATTCATCATTATCAGCCTATATTTATGTCCACTGCAGGACGAAGGGATCTCCCTGTGATCTCCGATTACCCCTGTCTTGCGCCAGCTGATTCCAACTTGCGTCTACAAATTTCCCAACTTCATCACCCCACCTAGTTTTCTGCCATCCTCGACTGCGCTTGCCTTCTCTTGGTATCCATTCTGTAACTCTAATGGTCCATCGGCTATCCATCCTACGCATTACATGGCCCTCTCAGCTCCATTTTTCCCCTTAATGTCAACTAGAATATCGGCTATTCCCGTTTGCTCTCTGATCCACACCACTCTCGTCCTGTCTCTTAACGTTAGGCCTTACATTTTTCGTTCCATCACTCTTTGTGCGGTCCTTAACTTGTTCTCGAGCTTCTTTGTTAACCTCCAAGTTTCTGCCCCATATGTTAGCACCAGTAGAAGGCAATGATTGTACACTTTTCTTTTCAAGGACCGTGGCAAGCTCCCAGTCAGGATTTGGTAATGCCTGCCGTATGCGCTCCAACCCAATTTTATTCTTCTGTAAATCTCTTTCTCATGATCAGGGCCCTAGATAAACGTACTCCTTTACAAGCTCTAGAGGCTGACTGGCGATCCTGAATTCTTGTTCCCTTGCCAGGCTATTGAACATTATCTTTGTCTTCTGCATGTTAATCTTCAACCCCACTTTTACACTTTCACGGTTAAGGTCCTCAATCATTTGTTCTAATGCGTCCCCATTGTTGCTGAATAGGACAATGTCGGCTGCAAACCGAAGGTTGCTGAGATATTCGCCATTGATCCTCAATCCTAAGCCTTCCCAGTCTAAGAGTTTGAATACTTCTTCTAAGCATGCAGTGAATAGCATTGGAGAGATTGTGTCTCTTTGCCTGACCCATTTCTTGACAGGTAACTTTCTACTTTTCTTGTGGAGAACCAAGGTAGCTGTGGAATCCTTGTAGATGCTTTCCAAGATATTCACGCATGCCTCCTGTACTCCTTGATTACGCAATGCCTCTATGACTGCTGGTATCTCTACTGAATCAAATGCGTTTTCATAAACAATGAAAGCCATATAGAGAGGTTGATTGTACTCGACTGATTTCTCGATTACCTGGTTGATAACATGGATATGATCCATCATAGAACATCTCTTCTTGAAGCCAGCCTGTTCTCTTGGTTGATTGAAGTCAAGTGTTGCCCTGATTCTATTGGAAATTATGCAAAGCCCTTCCAACTTCATGGCTAGTTATAGATGAAGTCGGAACGGTTGATAACTGTACAGTTGATAACTGTACAGGTCGGTATAGAATTCTTCCGCTGCTTTTACTATGTCATCGAAGTTGCTGATGATATTACCGTGCTTATCTTTCAGTGCATACATCTGGCCTTGTCGTATGCCAAGTTTTCTTCCCAGTGATTTCATGCTGCGTCCATATTTTACTGCTTCCTCAATCTTTCCCATGTTATAATTTCGAATATCCCTTACTTTCTTCTTGTTGATCGGTTTTGACAGTTCAGCGAATTCTATGTGATCTATCGAGTTTGACACTTTCATATTTTGTCGTTTCTTTATAAGGTCCTTTGGTACTCGGGAGAACTTACCTACTGATGGCCTTGGTGCCTTACCTACCAATTCAATTGCTGCTTCTGAGATCAGCCTAGTTACGGTTTCGTTAATTACCTCTATGTTCTCTTCCTCTTCCTGTTCGAAAGCTGCATATTTGTTTGCGAGCACCAGCCTGAATTGGTCTGCTTTTACCCATACTGCGTCTAGGTTAGCCTGTTTCTTCTTGACTAATTTTATTCTCTCTCTACCTACCTACCTATCTCTTCAAATTGAGAGAAATCTTAGACCTCACTAACTTATAACTGAACAAGTAACTTAGCGCAATAAAAAAAAACAGACAAGGAAGGGAGACAAAGACAAGCGCTCCATTTCTTGCGTCCGTTGTTTTTTATTGCATTAAGTTACTTGTTCAGTTATGGAAAACCAACTAGCCCAACAATTAACTATTGTAGAATATATCACTAACCTATGGTCACAGCACTTTACCCTACCTAACACTTCTACATCCTTCACTATGCTGGTATCTGCATAGAGTATGCGATCTATTTTATTTCTTGTTTCTCCATTAGGGCTTTTCCAGGTCCACTTCCTGTTGCTGCGCTTCCTGAAGAAGGTATTCATTATGCGGAGCCTGTTCCTTTCCGCGAATTCTACCAACATCTCTCCTCTAGTGTTCCTAGAATCGATGCCGTAGTTGCCAATTGCTCGCCAGCCTGCTTCCCCCCCCCCCCCCCCTTTGCATTGAAGTCACCCATGACTAAAGTATACTGAGTTTGCACCTTTCTCATTGCTAATTCAACATCTTCATAAAACTGTTCTATTTCTTCATCATCGTGACTGGAGCTTGTGGCGTAGGCTTGTACAACCTTCATTCTATACCTCCTATTCAGCTTTATTACGATGACTGCTATCCTCTCATTTAATGCTGTACAATTCATCAATGTTGCCCGCTATGCCCTTATGGACTAGAAATCCTACCTCGAATTCTCTCTTATCAGGAAGACCTCTGTAGCAGGGGACGTGGCCGTTATTCAGCACTGTATAAGCCTCACCAGTTCTTCTAACCTCACGAAGGCCAATAATATCCCAGGCAATTCCTGATAATTTTCAAATAGCCTTGCTAAGCTAGCCTCACTGTTGACAGGCCTCACTGTTGACAGCCTAAACGTTGCCAGGTTCAGTTTCCAGTGGCGGCCTGTCCGGACCCAGAGATTCTTGGCACCCTCTGCCGCGTCGCAGGTCTGAAACCCGACGACGTCGTCATTTTTGGCCGCACCTTCCGCGAACACAACTCGCGTCTGGATATTGTCCTGTACTGCATCAAAACGCTGGCCTAGTTTTAAACTCAAAGAAATGCCACTTCGGAGACCGCCACACCCTTGTGCTTGGGACCCTTGTTGATTAGGATGGCATCCGCCCTCAACCCCAAAGACAGCAGCAGTTGAAGCGTTTAGTGCACCACGCTCTGTGAAGGAGCTCCGTAGTTTTCTGGGGCTTTGTTCCTACTTCCGCAGCTTTATCCCTAAGTTTGCCCATGTCACGTATCCGCTGACATGTCTGCTACGAAAGGATATCCCCTTTGAGTGGACTGCGGAGTGCGACTCTTTTTTTCGTCAGTTGAAGTTTCTGCTGAAGTCACGACCTGTTCTTCAACGCTTCAGTCCTTCAAATCCGACGGAACTCCATATGGATGCCAGTGGGACAGGTATTGGTGCCGTCCTAGTTCAACGCCACGGTGACCGCGAACACGTGATCGCGTATGCAAGTCACTCATTAAGTAGGCCCGAGCAGAATTACACGGTCACGGAACAAGAATGCCTCGCGGTAATATTGTAGTTCAGCGGTTTCGTTCTCACCCGTATGGACGCCCCTTCACAGTTGTCACCGACCACCACTCATTGTGCTGGCTTGTAAATCTCCGTGACCCTTGTGGCCGCCTTGCACGCTGGGCGCTCCGACTACAAGAATATAGCTTCACTATCTATCTATTACTATTTATCTGAATATTTTCTCCCTAATCGTTCGCGGGTGTGTTTTCTGCTTAATCGCTCGCGGGTGTGGAACTAATAGATTTGTTCTTGCTGCACACAAGGCTTGGAACGTAGCTGTTCTATTCTTTGTAATAACTTGTAGCAAATATGTAGTATCGCTAGTAACACGCTTATACTCCTGTGGACCGTCACGAAACATTCAGCTTCGACCATTCGTGTGCTGTCGGCGAAGTCGCTGTCACCCATCCTTTGGCGCATTGATGCAAGTGTGCGCCCATTCACATATTTTAATATGTTGGTGACAGGTTGTGCGTAAGTTTGCGTGCGAGTTGAGGTAGATGTGTGTAGATAACGTGCCCGAAACTTACAATGCCAGGAAGTGGCGCTACTCCCTTTCATTGTTTAACGAGCGGTACACGGTCTTGCCGACTTACCGGGCGTTGAAGTCTTTGGAGGTTAGCGATACAGCGCTGAAATGAATTTTTGGGAAAGGCATGTCTCGGTGACGCAAAGGTAGCATATCTGACTCGAATTTTTGTGAAAAGAGATTTTTTTTATCCACGAGGAAAGTCGTACATTGAGAAGGGCCGGCCACAGAAGCTGTCCGTATGTAGCAATGGTCCGTGAACTTGGACACACATATTCATTATATTCCTTAATATGCCAGCCACTATTCTTGCAGCCAACTACTGCAGATGTCTTCATTCATCCATTCATCCATTCATTCATTCATTCCTTATTTAGAACATATTTTTCAAAATACGAAAGCAAATATACGAATACACCACTCCACATTTTTCAGCATAAATGGAGCACAGTGCGTGAGCGAAAACACATAGTTGCATTTCCGACAACTGATCGCACGGAAACAGGGATGAAGTGGTAATGATTTCGTATTCGTGCGCATTCGCTGAGGCAACATACGGCGCGCCGCCGAAAGCGCCATCTCGTTTCTCGATAACAAACTGCTCCGCGAAAAGGGTCAATAAAGCTCTAAATGTATTGAAATATTTGTGATATTTATCTGTGCCCGCATACACCTCTCATCAACGTTCTTCCCTCGACAAGCATCATGCATCGCCTTCGTTCTCGTGACATATAACAGCTACAGGCGACGATGCTGTGCTCGAGTCATCCGCTATTGATGCTACCTCGCTAACTCAAACAAGCTTGGCGCCATTTAGAGAACAGCATTGCGCTGGATCTGCGTGTTTTTTTTTTTTGTGTGTGTGTACCTTCCACCACACCGCGTGCAACGGACAAGCGTTGCTTCTGGTCGAATTTCACTCGGCAGCGAGCAACCGCGCTGCGCAGAGCCAGACGCCACGTCAATGTTGCCGGCCATAGGATAATTACCCTACATGTAGGGTTTCTCGTCATTTTCGGTGCTTGGTTGGGTTGCAGAGCCGTCGGGTAAATTTTAGTCATTATTATTACAGCTGCATGGTTTTACTTTCGATGCTTCCCATATATTCAGTGTCAAGCAAAATAATGGCATTAACAACGCACCAATGTGTACAACATTCCTATGAGTACGATCTTCTTCTTACGACCGCGAATATGTCAAACTAAAACGAGACGCACTGTTTTGCACGATGAACGAGGTTTTTAGGTAATTAAGCTCGAAAGCTTCATAACATTACAAAGTGTCATAACGTCTGTTATCTATGTGCGCCCTCTTTCCCCGTTCTTTTTGTAAACCGGCTATTGTAGTTTATGATGAACAGTGAAAGAACATGAACTATCACTGAAGCTAACGTTTCGACAAGGGGGCTTCAGCAGGGCTGTATTGTCGAATGCTCGAACCTGCGTGCCGTATGCACGAAATTCGACGTCACATTGAAATTGTTCTTGTCTAGTGCATGTTCATTCACCTCTTCGCAATGAACTGAAATCACGAGATAGCCTTAAAGGGGCGCTGAACCACCCCTCGGGCTAGGTGAAATAACATAGTCCGCGGGTAGCATACGCTGCTGTGAATATCTCAGCCAAGTTTTGCTGTCGTACGCGGTCACCTTGCTTTCAAACGCTCTCGTTTTAACAGAAGTCATGATCCTCAATCTTTTCTGGGCGCTTTATTTCGCAATAAAGCACATTCCTATACGCGGCTGCTATTGGTCGTTGCGGTCTGCTACACCGCGGCTGCCGCGAGGTGCCCCCACGAGTCCACTGGCTAAGCGCACTGCGGCTCGCTGAGGACAACCGCGTTTTACTTACGCTTAGCGCGTCGTTGGCCCCAAAATCGGAAAAGGTGGCGTCTACGTTAACATCCAAAATGAAATTTGAACTGTGTGCCACGGTTACATTTCGAAGGTGGAGCGTTGTGGCCCCGCCCCCCTCCGCCGTAGTCTTCGCAGTGCAAGAAATTGAAGAAGGAACGGGAGCACAGCGGAGGCCGTGTTTGATTGCCAATAACTCCGCTTCTGCTGAACACATTGAAGTACTTTTTGCCGCAAAGTATTTCTGAAATAGCCTATTTTCACTTCAAATGCATTTCTCCACTTCGATAAAAAGTGGTTAAGGGTCCCTTTAAAACCACAGCGTTTAGAAATATAAATCACCAATCTACACCCAACAGGGAAGCAGTGTACCAGCATTTTGGCAGCAGCGGTGGCACTCTGTGCGCATCGATAATTACAGCAGAGCTGTATATGGCTAGTTTCCAGCGGATTGATGTCCGTAGACCAAAAACATTGGGCCGATCCCGAAGATAGTACAACACCGTGCCGACCCGCGGCGGAGGTGAAGCAGGCTTCAAACACTCCTCCAACTTGCAAAAATAAGTTTAATATCTTTGGTCCAAATACAACCCGTATCAGATATTAAGCTGATAAGAACAGATACTACCCTTTGACCCGTGTGGGCCATGTCTACGTTCGCAGCATAAACGTGCACGCCATCCCGCATATTCAAACTTGTGCCTACCAATCTGAGTGTCTTCTGTCTCCTGACATCATGCTCTACGTAGGCACCTTTCCTCAGTTTTGCTCTGACTGTGAAATGGGTAGGCCGCGTGTTGTACGATCTGAAGAAGAACAGCGTAAGGAGACCACCGATCATGAGCAGGCCGCGGACGCCAAGCGTAAGCGTGCTGCCCCCCAGGACCACGAGGCGGAAAGAAATGCGAACCGTGCATGGGGCCCCGATCCCACTAACTTCGAACGTTTCACCGGAGCAACGATCAATCACCACATACACAGCTTCGCTGGTAATCCACCTTCACAGAGTGGAATGGCACTGAATTTTTATTCTTATGTTTTCTGCTTTCGCCCTTCCAAGCTCTCACCTGGGCCGGTATTTTGTAGCGATGCCTTTAAAGTAATAATGCCTTTTCGCGCTTATCGCGCTTTGTCAGTGGTCAGAGCGACGGTCCGCTCACGATATCAACGTTGATAACGAGAGCGGACCGTCGCTCTGACCACTGACAAAGCGCGATAAGCGCGAAAAGGCATTATTACTTTAAAGGCATCGCTACAAAATACCGGCCCTGGTATACCGGCCGCTTGTGGTTGGTGCTGCCACTGTGACCGCTTTCGTGTGCCGAAGTGGCTACTGAAGTACCCAGATTCTACGCTGGTACAGGGCTGCATCCAGCTGAGATGCGTCCCTGACTGCTCACACTGCAAGGCCCGACTGCGTCTGCGCATGCGGTGTAGCTACACGTCGACCGATAAACGCCATTACCCGACCTAGCTGTCATTTGGCAGCAGCGGCGGCACTCCATGCATATCGATAATTCTTATGTTTCCAGGTTGGTTACTGCTCTTTTCTTTTCGTCGATCTCATTGATATTGCGTGCTAGTGCTGCTGCTGCTGCCATTGGCGTGGGTTGCATTCATATGAGATAATTTGCACGTTACGTGCCTGCTGCTTACGTTATACGCGGTCTTGTCTATGATTTTGGACAACACGCTATAGACCGTTTTCTTCATGAGCGCCACCATTGTGTAGGCAGTGGCGTCATCTATGGGCAGTTGGCGTGCTGGCTTGGGCGAACGCCCGTGTTGTATGCTGTGGTATACGCTCGGCGGCAGTTTCTGGTGGATTTTTTTTCGCACTCGCATGGTATATTTAGCATGAAATGGTGTCTTCTACGTGGGGAATGGTCCTGTGAGGCGTAGTGAAGGAATTTAAGTGTGAAGTAATCAAGCGGCTTTGAGTAACTGCAGGTGTTAGGGCGGACAGAGCACCCAGCGCGAGGTGTGCGCGTTTGTTTGAGCTTACAATCAGCACCGGATATCAGTTAGGTATTTCTGAAAATTCGTTTCACGAATGTTAACTTACTGCAGCATTCTCAGCACTGTAATTCTAAGCTCTGGTTTAGCTACAACAAGTAGTTATGAAACATTTGACGATCCTAACAGCGTGGGTACCGTTCTGCTGGAGAATGAGTCGTGCTGTTTACTTTGACAAGCGTTCAAGTTGTTATGTGTAGATACACTGGGCGACTGCCTTGTTTGCTGGGCAAGGTTTCCGCCTACAAATAAAATAGTTTGGTTAATAATAACGGCATACCGTACAGTGTGAATCACACTTTTCGAGTGGTCGAACGACCAGCTGCAGACTGTGCGAGCGCCCGAGGCAGCACTAAATGCTGCGTTATAGATCTGTTTGTTCTATATAGCGTATGGTCCAAGTGGTCCAAGCATGTGGAACGACCATGCGGAGTCTTATTGTGCCGTTATCCTGTGTTCTGTTTTATTTTGCCGCAAAAGGAGGACATATGAACTCTGATTTTTTTTTTCCGTCTCCTAAGTTCAGTCATTCACGACGCATTCATCCACGTTACAGAAATTGTGTCCGTACAAATACTGTTGGATTCTCTTTATGCTATCCCCTTTGTATATTATGCCTCACAGGACAAAAAAGGCAATGACGATCTAAGCACGAAGCAATTGTGTGTATCATGTTGGTTTTCCAACCGCAGTGCTCGCTGTGTTGAGCAAAGCCATCGGCCTCTTGCAGGAGGCTAACGTAGACAGAGTGATATGAAGCCTACTAGACTTAAAATGCGTGAGAACGATGCCGGTGGCTGATGCAAATGTTTTGCAACTCTTCGTGGAATGAAAACCGATACATCCAACATAGTTCACAACACATACAAACACCGCGGCTGATGATGCGCATCGCGTCTTTGCACATCCAAGAGAAATTTCCAGATGCTGTATAGCTACTGCTGCACCTAAAGGCTACACAGTGCTACACACAGGCTACACAGTTCGACGACCTCGTAAGAAGTGACATCCCGTAAATTGCACTCAGAACTAGCTAAAACACCTCCGTACCGTTCCGCAGCGTGCGACCGGCAACACATTCAAGCCGCGCCGCGCCGGCTCACACAAGCCAGAGAGGACGAAAAGCTCGTCGCGCGCCCTTTCCTCCTCGCCCGATGAAAAGGTTTATAGGTTGACGGAAAAACCTTACGTCTCTTCGATTTGACTGCACTTTGTGCACTATAATCGGGTACAACTTTGGGAGGCAGCGGCACTGCTCCTCAAAGGCAGATGCACACGAGCCTCCACCAATGGGCGCTCACTCCAGACTGACGTCATAAGCCGGACGGCCGGTGAACCCACCGACGGAGAGCATGCAGCCCGCGGTTCGAGCTGGGCCAGCGGGACTATTTCTTTCGTCGCGGAGGCAATCGGCTGCCGCTCTTCGATTATCTGGGCGGGGCCTCTCCTGTCTTCTTAAGTTGTACCCGACTATAGCTCAGAAAGTGCACTACCTTCTTATTCGTTTTGGCCTGTAGCGCGCGCTCTGGACTCTGCTATTTATTTTGAGAGAGCGCAGGCTGAGTTCTTTATGCGTCCACAGTAGGTAGGAGGTGAACCCAAAGTGCAGCAACTTGGCCGCGCAGCAGCGAAGCTAAGGCGGAGCTTCGAACCCATGATCGACTGTCGCGGGCGCCATGGAACTTGCGGTTTTCTGTTAACGACGTTCAGCAAGATGGTTTTGCTGTTCGCAACGCTGACGGCTTACGTCTAAGACAAGGAAACGGACACGTTTACAAGCGGCTGGTAAGGGAAAACTACTCAGATGTCGTCATATGCATGTACGATCTTATTAATTCAATCTTTCATCCTATTTTCGTGCGCAAGTAGCACGTGGTTGGCGATACTCCCAGTCAGCGCTACTAAGGCGGTCACCAAGTTTCTTGTTTGTTTCGAAGGGCCTCCAGTGAGGCTTTCTCTGGTGATGTTACCTAATTAGGTCTGTTGAACTCACTGCCTTTGATACATCGCTTTTTCAAGACATTTCACGGAATGTTATAATGAAACAGCGCTAAACCTGGCCCCTCGCAGTGTTAAAAAACGACGTACAGCGTGAAAGGACAAGGACTAGAACAAGGAAAACACTGCGCTGTGTTTGTCGTCTCTATCAGTCCTTGTCCTTTCGCGCTGTACGTCGTTTTTTACCATGAATTACCAACTAGCCCAAGCAACCACGCTCCCTCTCAGTGGCTTAGAAATCATAAATTGGAACTGAAACTGAAATATTTCTCCGTCAGAGTCGATCGCCAAGGGCAGGGCGTCTACCAAAGGTGCAGGGTTGTCCACTCTTATTAGAGTGAACATGGCTCTGCGGCTCTGCGTAAAGCCCCTCAATAAAAAAAAGTAGCGACATCTTTTGAAGATTGCCGCTTTCCTCCTCTCCTGCCCGTTCTCTCGGCGCTCGGCCTTCCTATTGGCCGAATGCTGTCACGTGCTCTCGCGCGCTTTTTTTCTTGCTTGTTTTTTGCTCCCGCCGCCATCGCGGTGCCAGACCACTGTGAGCCGTGTATGGAGGCACCACGCATCGCGTATCCTTTGCGCTTTTAAGGCGTAGTGTTCGCGATGCCGTGTTGCTCGGCATTCGGGTGCAGAACACGCGAAACAGACGGCAAGCGACTCTTCCGGATTCCATTAGCGAAGCGAGACGCGGCGCAGAGGAAGGTCTGGCTTCAAAGAATCAGCCGCGCTGATTTCAACCCAACACAATGGTCCCGGCTGTGTGAGGTAAGCGAGCGATTCTTCAATGATCCGTAATCTCACATGCTGCCACTTGCTGTATGAGGCTTCGTTAGTTTTTCTCCCTCCTAAGTGCCGCACTGTTCGCGCTGCATGTTAGCGCTGCATTTGCAACTTTCGTGGCCGGATTTCATCTTGTCCTCAAACGCACGTGGTTTTTGTTGACTCGGTTATACAATGCATGGCGTTGTGTTTGTGTGGCCTGAATGTACGCGAACGGCACGTTTTGAGTGTATTGCAGTATGTTACGAAGCGGTGACGGTACGTAGGGAAAAATGGGCGCTTACCTGTGGAAAGACGATTAGGGCTATTTAGTTAGGGCGACTTTGCGCCTTCAGCAAAAACTCAACTCGGTGGTCGGCGAAGATCAATGTTCTTGTCGCTAAAACTTGTCGCTATCGTCCTAGATCCTCGAGGACCGATAACTATCTCGAAAATGGTAGAAAGTGCTGCGCGTGAAAAGTGTGCTCAGTATTCTAGTCGTGTATCGCGTAGCAGAACAAGAGATAAGGACCTGTGCTGGCGGCGAGCTGCAAAATGAAAACGGTATACAAGATTTCCCGGCGATATGTAGCAGAACAAGAGATAAGTACCTGTGCTGCATGGCGGCGAGCTAAAAAAAGAAACACCGTATACAAGACTTCCCGGCGATAATAACTTGTGCCGGGAATGTTGTGTTACGCCTTATACTTGAAGGAGCGAGGTTTTACGGTGACCTTGTTTTCTGATTTCACGTTTGCGCAGGATAACTTCACGAATGATCAATTTGAGCCGGTGATTCTGCAGAGCTGTGGCACAAAAAAATTGAAGCGTCAAGCCATTCCATCGCTCTTCTTTCATCGGAAGCAGCTGAAGCCGAGGAAGCCGCCTGCCAAACGGAAGAATACACCGTGCACTTCAAAGACATTACCGTCTGCTGGCAGCAATGCTATCCACATTGCAACGCCCTTGATTATAGAGTTAACTCATTCCTGCGTGGCTTTGTCAGTGGCCAGGACAAACCTGGATGTTAACTCATCGTTTCTGCTCTGCATTTGAAAAGATAGTAGATACAATACGCACGGTAGAATTTCTCGGACCCGCGCGCAGCACATGCAAGCGGCAATATGATCCGCAAAAGCAGCCTTGCATACACCTGTTAGATGACCGCTGCCGCGCTACTGAAGTCCGCAAAAAAAAAGAAGAAAAAATGTGTGGAGTAGTGTAAGGCTTCCTGCAAGCGAGCAAAGCCACTAGCCTCATTATCGACGGACCGCTTCCGCCGAATGATCGGTAGCTCACTAGTCAGTGAAACCTGTAAGACAACTGCATATATACAGCTGGTGGATCATTCACTCCCGAAGCGTAGTCATTGTTAGAGGCCCGCTGTGCACGTTAGCCGCTGGCCAACGAGGGACTGGAGCTACTGAAACGTGGCGATGAACCAACGCCGAGGTCGCGCGTAGCATGGCTCAGTTAAAGCCCGACTTAGAGGCTTTAGGCTCACTGTATCACCGCTAATAGTACAGCCATCTAAGCGCCACGGCATTTATGCGTCCTCTCGTTGTTTCGGCAGCCAGTCATAACATAACGCGAAAAATTCCGATCAAAATACGAGTTCAAGAGCGCGAGCGACACGTAGCCACAGCGTTTCATTCGGAGAGCGTCTGCTAGTTCGGCACCGCGTAGGGGGAGCCACGGTCGACAGAAGAGAGCGTGAACGCCGGCGCAGGAGGAGGAGATGGCGCTACTTTTCTTCATTGAGGGGCTTTAGCTCTGCGTAAAGCCCCTTTAGCTCTGCGTAAAGCCCCTTTAGCTCTGCGTAAAGCCCCTTTAGCTCTGCGTAAAGCCCCTTTAGCTCTGCGTAAAGCCCCTATATTTATAAAAGTAGCGCCATCCACTTCCCTCCTCCTCCGTTCCACTATCGCGCTCGGCGCGACCAGCGCGATCGAGACGCGATATCGACAGTGGCGCCGCCTGCGTCGGGCCTGCCGTGGCAGACGACAGCTAACGCGCTACCAGAGGAAATCCGAGGAAAACTTCGATCGCGCCCTGCGGAGACGTTTTTGAGGCGCGATTTTGCTTCGTCAGTCAGTAACTGGTCTTAATAATGCCGTTTTGGAAGTAGCAACGCGACGATGCGAGACGGCGCAAATATCAAGTGTGCAGCAAGCGTTTGCGCACGCCGGATGGTAAACAAAAAGAGCCTTTTGCCCTCGCCTTGTCGGTTGCGGCAACTTAAGGCGCAGTAGCATGCCATCACAACGAAGTTCTTGTCCCTAACACGTTTGATCCGTTTGTGCGTACAGCACTTTCGTCGCACAGGCCCGAGAATGGCAGTCGGAGCACGCTGGAAAGAAAAAAATATACAAAAGCGCGACGCGAACTTCCACGTGACACGGATTGGCCAATGGGGGAGCGAAGGAGGCTGGGGCGACAGGAGGCGACTAAGAGAGGGCGAGGAGGAAGCGCCGGGGTGAGCGCGGTGGCGGCAAGATCTAAGAATGGCGCTACTTTTATAAATATAGGGGCTTTAGCTCTGCGCTCTGCGGAGCGCCAGTCCATCCGGCGCGGCCGCGCATCGAAGCGAAGCAAACATAGGCGACCGAGTGCCCTAGGCGGCGTCGCGGGAAAGCGCGCTTCATTATTTGGAGCATTTTCCGGCTAGTTTTGTCTACAGCTTGTAAACAACATGCTTAGCAAATATGCATGAACAAAAACAAGCTTCTCAGCACATAAACGCCGTAGTCTTTTTTTTCTAATATGAAGGTGAAAGATGCAAGTTATTTTTGGCGCAAGCGTCCCAGCACATAAACAACATCGCATTCTTTTGCAGCACATAAACGACATAGCATTTTTTGTATGAAGGTGAAAGATGAAAGTTATTTTTGGTGCGCTATTCATTAGGCTGGGGCAATGTTATTTTACTGCCACAGCTGTTGGCGCAGTGCATCCGCAGAAACCCATCAGGGCCGGTATTTTGTAGCGATGCCTTTAAAGTAATAATGCCTTTTCGCGCTTATCGCGCTTTGTCAGTGGTCAGAGCGACGGTCTGCTCGCTTTTTCAACGGGATCAGCCGGCCGTGAGCGGTGGATGATACGACTATTCCAAAATAAGTCATAAGGCATCGCTACAAAATCGCGGCCCAGAAGCGCTTTTCATGTGTCTGTTGCTTTAACGAACCATTCCAGAAGCTTTTACTTGTGAGCGACCAGCCACTTAGTTGAGCAGTCGTTGGCAGTAGCGTATCAGCATTGTACGCTGATAAGAGAGGTTAGCATGACCCAAGCAAAAAAAATGAGCCGGGCCGACGCCCATGGACAGTTAAAAACTGAACGGCCCGATCTCAGCCATCTGGGTCGGGCCAGGCTTGGCTTTTGTAAATGGCCAGCCCGTTTGTCGACCACCGGTCGGCGGTCGGCAAACAACACCGGCCCGGCGGCTTCCCCACGACGGCAAGAGCATGGCTTGTCCGCGGCCAGGGCCGCGATTTTGTAGCGATGCCTTATGACTTATTCTATACTAGTCTTATCAACCACCGCTCACGGCCGGCTGATCCCGTTGATAACGCGAGCGGACCGTCGCTCTGACCACTGACAAAGCGCGATAAGCGCAAAAAGGCATTATTACCAGAAGGCATCGCTACAAAATACCGGCCCAGCATTCCTTTGCCGGTATTCCTATTTCGGTTTTACCCACTCAGCCTAGCCCTCCCCCTCCCCCCCTCAAAAAAAAAGCAAAATGAATTCATTGTACTTGCAAATTTACCTGGTGCCCACCTCTATGGCTTAAAGCATAGGCCATGAGTCGCTCCGGGACGTATACCCCACAAAATTATTAAATGTTAGTGAGGATATGCATATGACCCTTTCCGACGAAACGAACTGGAAGCGAATAATGACTGAATTACTCGGCAAGATGTGATTATTATAAGCTACAAAACACACACGTCGATTATAGATTTTTCACTCCAACCACCTATTGAAAATGGACAGAAAAACATTCTCATGCTGCGTGCATTATCTCGAAGGATATAAAAAAAACAAAAAAAAAAAACGGCCGCACCACCTATTTTACATTATCTTATCAATGTTTTCAAATGATTGATCGACGGTTCCTCTAAATGAGAATGCGATTTTCCGCGTCAGCTATGGGACAATGGACCGGCACTTCTTCCGCAATTTTTCATAGAGTCTGCCAAGAAAAATTTGTTGTATATTCTATTGGATGTAGAAAATGAAAGTGGGGCGCAAAATTACTGCCAAATCAGTTACTATACCGGACAGAGCAGTTTCCTACATCACGTAAAGTGATCCACGCACACCTACGAGCGGTGGTGGTAAAACGCATTTATTGAGTGTGAAGAGAGGTGTGGGCCCCCCTGTGGGGCCCTGCATACTGGGTGGGATCCTTAGTCCGGGACCCCATTAGTCGAAGCCGCCAGCCTGGCTCTCTGGACCAAGGCCTTTTGGGCCTGGACGTCTGGGCTGCCTCCCAGTCCTCTCGGGTAGGGTTGGGGTTGGGGGTAAGGGCTGGATTACTTTGGCAGGCCCAGACCATGTGGAAAGTGTCTGCCACCTCCCCACAGTAGTGGCACGTGCCGGTGACCATTGGGTCAAAATGTTTAAGGATTGCTGGGCAGAGCATCGTGTTTGTGAAAAGCCGATAAAGAATGCGTTCGTTGGCCTTCCCCAGGACCTTGGCGGGCGCTAGGTACATGCGATGTTTATCCTTATAATATTCTGAAATCTCCTTACATCGAAGCAATAGTTCTTCCTCTAGGTCATTGGGGTTGTTAGGAGGTACCCGGGAAATGAGTGCTCGGGCAGCTGCATCAGCAGCCTCATTCCCCCTTACGCCCTGGTGACCTGGTGTCCATACGATATGTTTAGGGGAGGGATCTGTGTCCCTCATACAGGTTCGCAGTATTTTCTCAGCAAGGGGGGTGACCCTTCCTGCCTCATAATTTCGACATGCGCTTCGCGAGTCGGTTATGATATGTTTAGATTGAGAGTCGGATGCTGCTAATGCAATGGCTACCTCCTCCGCCTGTGTTGTTCCCGGTGCTCTAAAAGAGAGTCCGTCTATCCGCCTTTGTTCGTGGACCACCGCTGCCGTGTACCACTCCCGTGGATTTGGACCGGCGATGTCCACGTAATAGACTCCGTGTTTCTGGCTATAGTATCTTTCTAAGGCTTGTGCCCTAGCTTGTCGGCGTCCGTTATGGTCCTCTTCCTCCATTTTCGTGGGAAGTGGGTGAACTATGGTGGCACGTCGCCATAGTTCAGGTATCCTTACCCACTCCTGTATGTGTACGTCGTGTTGGATGTGTAGTTGGGCCAAAAGGTTTCGCCCGGATCGTGTTTGTGCTAATCTTGTGTATTGGTTTGTAAGATGAGCCTCCTTGAGCTCCCTGTAGGTGTTTACCACTCCTAAGGCGAGGAGGCGCCCGTTGGATGTGGAAACCGGGAGGTCAAGAGCTCGCTTGATCATTTTGCGTATGATGACCTCTATTTTCTCCTCCTCGTGTTTGCGCAAATAGAGGTAGGGTACCGAGTAGAGGATTCTACTGGTGACAAAAACATGTGCTAGCCGCACAGAATCCTTCCTTCTGAGCCCTCCTCGCTTATTGGATACCCTGCGGACCTTCCGGCCCACCTGATCTCCAATCTTGCGTAATTTGTGTAATGTTGTATCCACTTTCAGTTGATTGTGGATGAAAAGGCCAAGTATTCTTATCTCTCTTGCCTCGGGGATAGGTCCACTCGGCAAAGAGATAGTTATGTTCGTGGTGTCTTTAGGAGATGCCCTAATATGGACAAATTCTGATTTGGTTGGTGTACATTGAAGACCACAGTGGCCCGCATAAGATTCTACCATGTGGGCCGCTGTTTGCAGGCTTTCTTCAATGTGTCCTAGGTTGCCCTGAGTAGCCCACAGAGTGATGCCGTCGGCATACAACGCGTGTTGGACGCCTTCAACCTCACTCAGGCGGGCAGGGAGGTGCATCATGGCGATATTGAAGAGAAGGGGGGACAGCACTGCGCCTTGTGGTGTCCCTCTTGTACCCATTTGGTAAGGTCCGTATTCATCATTCTGTATGCGGATCAGAGCTGTTCTGTCCGATTGGAAGTGTTTGATATAATTGAAAGTGTTCTTGCCGCAGTGCGTTTCGCTGAGGTGTTCAAGTATTGCAGTGCTTAACGTTGTCAAAAGCCCCTTTAAGGTCCAGGGCCAGGACGACTCTGTCGTTGTGGGGCATTGCAACTGGCTGTATTACCTCTCTGTGCAGTTGTAAAAGAATGTCTTGGGCGGACTTTTGTGGCCGGAAACCGAACGTGGTATCGGCAAACGTATTCTTGTTCTCCAAATATTCGGAGAGCCGATCTCGCACCATCGTCTCTATGAGTTTCCCCCACGCAGGATGTGAGCGAGATCGGTCTCAAATTGTCTGTGTTGATGGATTTTCCAGCCTTCGGGATGAAGGTGACAAGAGCTGTTTTCCAATCTACTGGTAAGGGGGTTTCCCCTTTCCAAATAGCATTACTGTATTCTAGGAGGTGAATATACGCCGGATCCGGGAGGTTAGCCAAGAGCTTGACTGTGATCCTATCTCTTCCCGGCGCCGTACCTCGTCTCATTTTGGCAAGAGCCGCTTTGAGATCATGGAGCTTGAAATGTTGATCCAGTTCTGGATTATCCCTGCCTGCATAGGAATATTCCGGTCCCCGCTGGTGTTGTTGTTGACTGAGATACTTATCTCTAAGTGCCTCTGCTAGTTGTGTTGTAGTGCCTTGGAAGTTGCGTAGGGCTCTTTGGAGGTGTCGTTGTGTCTCCCCCCTGGTCTGCGTTGGATCTATCAGACTTCTGAAGAGCCTCCACGTGTTCTTGTCACCTACGAGCGAGGTTAACACGCCAATAAGAGAGCCATGGAGCAGTGGATGTCACTCCTTAGTTGCGGTCGCAGTACTGTTTTTTGCCCTCGTTAATGGCAAAGTGGATGAAAAAGATGATCAAATATACATGCATGATTGACCAATCGCTCTATAACTTAATGTGACATTTATGGCGGGTGTTGGTCATTTTTTTGAGTCAATTAACCAAATTCGTTATAGCATCAAGGGAAGCGCGGAACGGTGCACTAGGCTCATCACGTCGTGACCCCAATATTGAAAAGCGCTTCTGATGGGTTTCTCCGGATGCACTACGCCAACAGCTGTGGCAGTAAAATGAAATGACCCAGCCTAATAAATAGCGCGCCAAAAATAACTTTCATCTTTCACTTTCATACAAAAAAAAAAAGACTATGCCGTTTATGTGCTGAGAAGCTTGTTTCTGTTCATGTATATTGGCTAAGCAGGCTGTTCACAAGCTGTAGACAAAACAAGCCGGAAAATGCCCCAAATAATGAAGCGCGCTCTCGCGCGACGCCGCCTAGGGCACTCGGTCGCCTGCGTTTAGGGAATTGTACTTCGCACCAAAACAAGAGCGGCGCGCTTCAGCGCTGTAGCAGACGACGCGAAGCGGGGTGCGCCTGTTTTCACAACAAATCCGTGCAGGGGCGGGGGTCTCGCCTCGATGAAGTATCACCATTTTCTTTTTTTTCGACGAAGACGACGACGCTCGAACGCAATCATGTGCTTCGCATGAATGCATGCTCCGGTAGCGTGGCTGTATGACCTAGTGGTTACGACGCTAGCTTTGGGACCGGGGGTACGCGAACTCGAATCCCGCCTCGGCAAGACGTTTCTTTTCTTTCTTGGTGTCACCATTTTATTTTTTTCCTGTCTGTTTGGTGGCGCGGTCAGTTGTGCCCCGGTGCAGCGGCGGAAGACGCGGTGCCGGGCGCTGACGCGAAGCGGCAGTCATTGGGGTGTTGCGGAGCGCAGCGTAGCAACACCCCAATAAAAAATACTGCTCCAGTCAGGTAGACTGCTCCCTCCCTGATAGTCAAATTATATTTGGATCATCAAAACAGCGATACGTTTATTTAGGAATACCATCGAGCCCTTAACAGCAGCAAGAGTTGTGCCTAGTCACCAATAGCCCAGCGTGTGCTCCGTTCCCGCCGCCAAATAGAGAGGAAGCTTATGGAATCTTCGGCTGGCCGTTTCGGTGCGCTCTAGACCGCTCTCGAGAGCTGCGTTGTCTTCGGCTGGTTGAAAGAGGGTACGCGCCTTGCAGTTCGGCTGGTTTTTTTTTCGATCGCTCTCCTCCATCTTCGAGCGCTCTGAGGCGCTCCGCGCCCTGTCGTCGGAGCAGTCGTCTAAATGAGAGCGTTTCTAGCAACGTAATCACAGTACAGCATCGCCGCTCTTGGAGACGGTCCGCCGTAGCCTAGGAAACCTAGGCCACTGCATGCTGGCGCCTCAACGAACGGTCGTCCCACCGGCGCGCCCACCGGTTTAGCTTTGAGTAGGCGAAACATCGGACGTTAGCAGTAGTCACGTGGTTTCCCATCTGCCATTTCCTCCTCCGAGAACGAGTCACACGTTCGGCTTGCGCGCTTGTCCTCTACCTCTGAGCTCGGGGAACGCCGGATCTGCACGACTCTGCCTCGGGGAATGGATGCGAGCAGTCGAAGATGCCATTAGTCGCCACCAGCCCAGCGTGTTCTTCGTTACAACGCCGCCAAACAGAGAGGAATAAAAAAAAAGTTAATGGTCATACGTCATCGAGGCGAGGCCCCGCCCCTGCACGGATTTGTTGTGAAAACTAGTCGCACCCCGCGAAGCGACTCCCCTAGGTGCATGTGCGCCTGCGCCACTTCGCTTTGATGCGCGGCCGCGCCGGACGGACTGGCGCTCCGCAGAGCGCGGCCAGGACTTTACGCGGCCACGCTGAGCCGTGTTCACCCTAAGAGTGGACCACCCTCTACGTTCAGAAGTCGAGGAACATGTACAGGGTCATCCACATTTAGTACGAACACAGCGCAGCGTGGCGGCTATGGCCGCCGAGGGTGCCTCGATGTCAGCGCCGCCGATGTCAGCGCCGGAGAAGCGTTGCATCGAGGCACCCTATGGCCGCGCTCGGCGGACCGCCAGTGCACACAGCGCGGCCGCGCATTTAATCTAATCAGTGCAGGCTCACAGGGGTTTGGAGGCGGGGCTTCGTGTCGTCTGCTAAAGCGGGGGAGCCCGCCTTGCTCTGGCAGACGACACGAAGCCCCACCTCCAAGCCCCTGTGAGCCTGCGCCGATTAGATTAAATGCGCGGCCGCGCGGTGTGCACTGGCGCTCCGCGGAGCACGAATACGCTGTGCCGTGTTCGTACTAAGGGTGGACGACATTGTACGGAAGCGCTCTGGCGCGTTCGTCCGTTGCGAACGTGAAGTGAGTGTTTCAACCGTCTCAAAACAAGAGCTTCCGCGAGAAAACGAGACCAGAAAAGGTAAGAACTGTTCATGCGTTCCATGTCTGTCTTTACGAGTGTTGCGATAGTGTTAAGGCTTGGGCGTCTTAGTACATGTCCCTAGCGCGCACAACGAGGGATATATGTCATTGTGTCCTCGTTTATATTGCACCATAGTGTATAATAAAATTAATGGTTTTGACAGATTCGTGAGATTGTGTACGTCAATAAGCGTTTCAAACGTTTCAAGGTGCGAGGTACTACGAACTAAAAAAAGTATATGCTGTCTGAAGCCACGCCCATCCAAGCCAGGGTCATAGGCGAGGTGCCTGCTGTGCAAGGAGGTTAAAAAAAAAACAAAAAACACGCACACACATTCTGGAGTAGCAGCTCTCGCAACTTCTTACCAACCGAAGTGACTTCACATCTGAAAGGGTGCTGCGACAGATCGAGTCCGCTCATAAATTAAGTGCTTTTGTTTTGCTAGTGTAAATGCTAAAGTAAGTGGAAAATGATAAGACGTCGTTCCTAACTGAAATATTACATTTGATTGAGTATTAATACCATCATCTCCCACAAAATGTGTTATGGCGTTCAGGTTTCTCCCTAAAACCAGGGACACAAAGATAGACATTCAGTAAGGTCTGTAGCGCAAATTTATCCATCTTAAACACGTAGAAAGTAAAAAACAAAAAGAGCGCTTTCTATTCTCCACTATTTCCTGATGTCTCTTCGTGCTCTGACTCAGGTGGCGGTGGTCTGGCTTCACTTTCAAGACATCACCTCCACTCCAAAGCTTTTTTGAAAACCACCTCGCTGCTGTGTTACAAAAAGTAGGCCTTCATTTCCTGATATCAGGAAGTAATCTCGAGAAGACCGCCGAAATAAGGCTCAACTTAGCTGCCGATGTGGGTTGAAGGGCAGCGATAGTCTAGAACACCATTTACTTGCCGTGAAGGGGGCAAAGGGGTCAGAAATAGCTACCCGTTTTGTGATAAGCGGGCAGGCTTGGCGCTGCCATGTCGGGCTTTGACGTAGTGTTCAGGGATCGAAAGACTGTAGGAGCCCTCCACGAAAACCGCTTCTTCGGTAAAAACCGCTGCGGCAGGTGAGTCACAACATTTATGTACATGAGATGCTCTAATGTTTTACAGGTGATACTAATACGCAAAATAGGCTTGTAGTTTCATGTTATTGATTTCGAACTGCTTTTGTCGGGATTATGCTGATGTTTTCCTTATCCTGTCTCTTCCATTCCAGGTGTGTTTTGTAGAGTGAAAATATGAACGGGGGGGGGGGGGGGGGGGGGGGCTCACCAATCCAGTCCTTTTTTATGGTTTCATTCATTCCAACTGTGCAATTTCTATAAATACGGCTTTTTTACATGCACTTTCTGGTGGATATTTTGCTCTGTGCGAGTATCCTGACATCATCTTATGAGTAGCTAGCTAATTTTCGTGGCAAACTCTATTTATATTTCAATTTATTTTCGCATGTGTTTATTTTCATGGCTTCATTGGTTTTATTCATATGCTTCTTATTTACATGCTGTTATGTTGTAGCTCCTGGATCGGCTGGAACAGAGAAAAAGCTGCACATTGCAGTCTCCGTCACCTGATGTTTCTTTTCGAGAAGTAAAATGTTCAATAATTCATGGAAAGCATGGTTAAATTTCCATGCGTGTCTGACAAACGCCGACACAGCATAAGATTTACACGTGCGCATTGACCCAAGGGACACAAGTGACGCATCTGCTGGTTCTCAAGGGCACTTGACCGAAGCGCTGCAAAGGCATTTCTCATTCGCTTTCGAGCAAGCTTTCCCCCTAGCGTAGCGAAGATAAGCGGCACTGCTTGGTCCCATCATGCACACCACAGACACAAAAAGTGCAGCTCCAATTCGCCTGGCTAGAACCTCGAGCGCTCTTGTCAATACCCCCGAGACAGCTGTGTACTTAAGGGAGAGCTGCCGTCCATCGCGACAGTCTTAAGGGACAACCGATTCTCAAGCATGAGGCCGCTTTCTGTAGCCGTCATTCCCGTCGTCGCTATCGTCGTGCTGTTTTTGGGCGCGACCCATGCAGCTTGCCCGTCGATCCGGGGCCAGTTCAGCGACTGCAGTTTTGAGGAGTGCACGCAAGAGCAGTGTCAGCGTCGTGGTCTGGAATGCTGCCCCAAGCCTTGTGGTGGCACATGGTGTGTCGAAGGTACGTCTGTGGTGGAAAAAAAGAAAGCAGATTGAGCACAATGTAAGCCAGTTGCACATCAGGGGTAGAATTTTTACATTTCATTTGTTGAAGAACAATATATATGACGAACGGCAATTTAGTTTATATGGAGAAGCGATCAATGAAATGAACCTTCCTCTGCAATGGTCGGTATACAGGCTGTCCTAGCTACCGTTAGACATACTCTTAAAAATAAAATATAGAATATACGAGGACACAACCACTGGCATTCTGTCAGCAGTGAGGTACCGCAACAGGATGATTTTTTCTTAATTGAACTATCGATAATAAGATAATATTATTTACGAACATTTTAATTACTGAATTGAGGGCACGAATTTTGATAGCAAAGTAATCATTATGTTTTAAAACACCCTATTCAGTTATTTTCATTGTGCTAGCTATGTTTCGCGTAATTACTTTTTCCGCGTTATAAAGATATGACAGAAGCCGCCTGATTGCGCATGTGGGCGTCGCGACACCGCCGCGACCACGGGAAAGGAAGGGAAGTTAACCAGGTTGCATCTGGTTTGCTATCCTACTCTCTCGGAGAGCTTGTCATTGTGAGAGGCTCGAATCATTTTTCTGGCCAAGAAGAGACGACGTTATCGTTAATGGATGCAAAGCGTTGTACGAGGCGCTTGCTCCCCGCTTCTGTACGAGTCCTCTCGTTCAAAGGGTTTCGTACGACATATAGCGGAAGTTTTCTCGACGTATTTCGTGGCCTGTGTTCCCTTAAGGTTCGTGAGGCAGGATGGCCTCACTTTAATTGTACTTTCATGTGATCTGATATCTTCGTTTAACCTCTTTGCCCATTATGCGTTGTTTATCGTTCTCTCTGGCACACTCATACACAATCATCATCATCATCATCATCATCATCATCATCATCATCCGCCTATATTTATGTCCACTGCAGGATGAAGGCCTCTCCCTGCGAGCTCCAATTACTCCTGTCTTGCGCTGATTCCAACTTGCGCCTGCAAATTTCCTAACTTCATCACCCCACCTAGTTTTCAGCTATCCTCGACTGCGCTTCCTTTCTTTTGGTGTCCATTCTGTAACTGATGGCCCACCGGTTATCCATCTTACGCATTACGTGGCCTGCCCAGCTCCATTTTTCCCGTTTGATGTCAACTAGAATATCGGCTATTCCCGTTCGTTCTCCGATCCACACCGCTCTCTTCCTGTCTCGTAACGTTAGGCCTACATTTTTCGTTCCATCGCTGATACACAATAATGTTTACTAAATTCCATGCGCAAATCGATACTTAAACACACAATGTTCGGACGGGAAGTACATTGATTTGTGGTGGATTTTTCTGTCCTAATGTTTTTCTGCTCACTATTATAGTGGGCTGTCACTTTAGAGTTGTATAAACACATTGAGCTGCTTAATGCGTCGGTGTAATAGGGAACCTCGTGGGTAATTAATCAATGATGTTCGATTGCTTAGCACCTTTGGTGGGTACCTTGTCGCACACTTCAGAATAAATTTCGGAAATTAGCTCACTAATCGCTTTACCTATGTTCGCTACAATTTCGGACATGCTCTACTTGCGTGAAATGGGCACACTTCAGGCGTTGTCTGCAGAATAGTGCACGATGAGGTAGTGCATCGAAAGCAAAAACACTGTTGAAAATAATATTTAAAACGTGTGGCGTACATCATACACTTCAGATTGAACCTGTGCTGTAAGTTTGAATAATACATGTAAAATATTTCAGTAACACGAGTTGGAAGGAAGACGGCCGGTTGATGGCTCTCGGGGTCAATATGTCTTCGTGTAGCAAGTTCACTTGTTTCATTGTTTCTCACATTGTTTCATTACGACATATTTTTAAGTTACTGATAGGAGCTTTTTAAGTTTGGTAGACAGGAAATAGTTGAAGTTTTCAAAATATCTGGCGTTCCTGTAAAGAGTTCTCGCATGGTGTCCACTTTTTGTAAACTTGAAAAAATGCACTGAAGAAGTTCTTAATTCTTTCTGCAGCTGTACGTTTTTCGTAATTCTCATGATGCAAGAAATGTGGTAAAGCTACATGTTCATGGCCTGAAGGGGTAAATTTGTCTTTTTGTTTCGAGAATGCTGTTCTAGTTAAATTATTTTTGTTTATTCTCGAGCATGGCGTTCTTTAATTGGGAGAACTCAACAGACAGGGCAGCATTTTCCCACCGGATTTTGATATTCTCTTTTTTTATGATGCACAGGAGGCAATTTAATATAGGAAACACTGAGCTATAGTATGCTCCTGCCTATTACTCTGCACTGCGCATGGACTTGGTGGGAAAATCTAAGAAATTTTTTACATCTCCGTTCTCGGTCCTGTTGCGAAAGTCGATGGTCCGTGGGTCCACGAAGGGTTGCATGTATGATGCCGTGCCAGGTGCCAAGAGGAAGAGATATCCAGGGAGATTAGAAAACTGTTTTATATACACTGTACATGGTATATTACAAGATGGGCTCCATGATATTGGAGCCGTCTACGTGCTAACATCTTTGCATGTGGTAGCGTTTACATCTCCGAGCGTTCTCCCTGGTCGAGCGGGCTCTACATCGTCAAGCGTGCTCTACATGGTCAAGCCTCAAGCGTCCCTCACAACACTCCAGTCCCCTGTCTTATCCCTTTCGTTTCCCTCTTTCACTCGACGAGGGAATACACTGTAGTTCTTTTAGCCAATCAGCATCTTGGATCAGGTGGCCATATCCCGCACGTGATGTGTCGTCGTTTCCCGCCGGGCTCCGCTCCAATCTTGTTAGGTCGCCCCCGAACACAGGCAGCGGTTGACACCTTGGGAACCGAACGTTGATGTCGTTCCCCCGGGATTGCCAGACACTGGCCCCTTTCAAGATTCGCCACTCCATAGCGGTCAGTTCGCGGAATCAGGGAGGGCGGTGGCTGTCTCGAAAGGGCGCCAGTTTGGCGCGTCGCAATCGACGCCGGACCTCGTCGTGGTTCGGGCGGCGCTGGTAATTCATGGAACCGCACCAAAGGGCGACGCTGCCGTTTAGCGACGCATGAGGT
>NC_051154.1:128377000-128461062 GCF_013339745.2 Dermacentor silvarum | reverse complement strand
CTAGAGTGATGTACGCCAATCACCGTAAAAACTGCGCGACCTCGCTATCCAACCGATATCGCATGGAACAGTGGAAGAAATGCTGCTCATAATACTGCACAAGCTATCGTGTCACTGCTTCGCATTATGGGAGAAACTGAATTCTTTACTTTAATAAACTTCAAACTAATTTCGGATTCCAGCGACGGCCACCAGATCATACCAGCGGGCACAAGTGGACACAAGCGGACATCAAAACGACTATACGGGAGTAAGCCCATAATAGTGATAATTGTAAGAAAAAAAAAAGGAAAGAAGAGAAAGAGACAGGGAAAACTTACATTATTTGATAGATGCCTCTAATGTTCACTACTGGATGTCCGCTCAACTGAGGAGCTTGTAAATGATAAACTTCATTGAGTTATCTGGTGCGGGTCACAATGCCTGTAATGAAACAAGAGCACGACGCCACATGCACGTACACTGTAAAACAAATTACACCCTTATAAATGAATAAGGGTGTAAATTGGCTTGTAACTCACACCCTTACACTCATTTTGATTGGAAGGTTGTGAGTTATGGCCCGATTTATTCAGTATTCTCTTTGAAAGGTGTAAATTATTTTACAGTGTAGGGTGTAAATAATCTTGTGTTAACCGAAGAAGCCAAGTGTAAAACTACAGCATCATATGTTGATTTGAAGACATGAAAACGGAATGAGATTATATAAATAAAGAAATGCTTTTCCAAAGCGGAGTGAACAAATACATAGGCTGCCTGCGCTCGCTAAGGTGCCTCTCAGCAGCATCCGTGGCCTTTCCTGTAGAAGATTAATTCGGAACAGTTCCCGCTCGCACCGGTCTACCTCCCCTCCTGAGACTCTAATGAGTCCTTCTATCCTTTATATGCGAGCGCGTACGAATGTTTGATAATTTCATATAGAGAACTCCCGAATTTCGCGAATATGAACTTATATCGAACACTATTCCATTTGTATGCAAAATGTCGAATATTCGCACACCCTTAGCTTAAAAAACAGTTTTTAACACTCAAGTTACTGTTAAACTTCTTGTTGCCTGGTAACGGAAACATCACGGAATTGAGTGCTATACGCGTATAGTGATATGCTGCTACATGCTGTTTTGAATGTTCACATTTCTGTTGCACCCGGCACTAGCCATGATAACCATGGGTCCAAATAATGTTTTCAACATTCTTTGTAATTTTATTGAATGTTAATAACATTGAATTGACGCGCGTTAGGGCGCACAGTGCCACATTGGAAGTTTTAACTATATGTCAGCGTTTAAAGTGCCAGGATACACGGACGTGTTCATTGTGGCGGTTATTTTTCGTACGTTGAAGTACCTGTACACTGGCTATTTCCTTCTTTCAGGTGTACCGAGTCCTGTAATGCTGTTGGCACAATACACAGAAAGTCACCACTGTCCCCAAGTTCAACCTCCACGGCCCGGTGAATGTGAAGCAAAGCCCAACAACGTCACTTGCGAGGACCTAAATTGCCACGATCGCGGTGCCATCTGCTGCAAGCTCGCTTGCGGAGAGCCACTGTGCGTCGTAGTAAAATAATAAAGCGCGGTAGCGAGCCCACGTGACACCAGCGCAGCTTCGCTTCTGTTTCTGTGTGGACACGTGGACACGCAAGAGAAAATTTTAATCGCTATTGCAGCACAGAGGAATGTCATAGATGAAAGAGTAATAGAAGTGAAGACAACATGGAGGAAAGAAACAAAATAGGAGAGGGCCTGACGTCACGTTTTTGAAACCGGAAGTGCAGCCATGTTGGTTTGCCATCTCCCTTTACGTCTCCAATCAGATCGCCGGAGCAGATGGCGCGAGCTTTGAACTTGCATTGATTGCTACGAGCCACGGGGAGTGTGTGCTGGTGACGCGCGTCAGAACAAATCCTATGAAACTTCTGTAACCGTTTTTGTGAAGCCTGTGGAACGTTGAAGAAGACGACGAAGACCCGCGCCGTGATTACGCCTGTTGCTGGCGGGCACGCACACTCACAGGCCCAAAACATAACTTTAAAAGCTTACACACCCCACTCCAAACTCAACTTGTCTCTCGAACGAAATGTGCTTCGTGGAAGATCCGAGCCGAGAATATCTTATCTCACTTTTCGGAGGCCGAGAGCAACAGCGAGAGCTTCAGTAGCGCTATTGCTATAGCAACGAGGCTGTTCGAAACATCACTCCCAGTGCTCTTTCGCGAAAAAAGAGCACGTGACTTCCGCTACACTCTCTCCAACACATCCGGGCTGGCTGGGCCTCTTCTACGCTTTCCATCCTCCATGGAAGACAAGAACCCGAATAAAGAATGCTGCATAGACGACGTCGCCAAGTGTTTTTTCTTTCCTTCTTTCGTCCCGCATGGCGGTATCTTAAAGGGAAACTGAACAGGTTTCCAAAAAAAATCGAGTTAAAAGCACCATTGGATACTTTTGAACACCCTGAACACGAAAATCGACAAGAAATTTGACATGGCGCAGCCAAAAACGCGTTATTAGCAAAAAAAACTCCGAGCTGCGACTGGGTGGCGCACGGCGAATCCGGATCGAATCGATGATTGGTGGAGCGCACCGTGACGTCAATCCATGGGTCCATGGATTGACCGCCAATCCATGGGTCCATGAGCCCGCTGCAACGTGACAGCTTCTCACCAGGTACTGCGACTACCTTCCAGACGATTTCGCACAGTTCAGTTGCTGTTGTGGATAATTTTGATCACTTAGGGGTGATTGGCGTGACACCATACGCGTTTGAACCAGTGGCCCGACAACGAGAAACACCTACGCCAAGCGCGAGCGCGATCGCCAGCGCGGAAGTTTGAATGGCCGGAGCCCGCCGGATCCGAGGACCTAATTGCGACATTTACCCGCGTTGACAGTATCGCCTGGTACTGACCAGGCGATACTGTCAACAGTTTTTCTGAAGCTGTACCATGTTATATAGCCTTAGCAGTCAGAGTGCGATTGTATTATTTCATACCGGGCGTCCTTATAACAGAATACGGAAAGAGAGACTCGTTTTGTACACAGTGCATTCTACGGTTGCTGGTTTGCAAGTAATAAAGTGCGACTGCCGAATTGCCCTGAAGGTACACATCGCATGGAAATTATTGTATTTGCAATATAATTTAATTCAGTGTAGATATTAGGTCCAAAGATGCATTCTGCTGTGCTGTGACCGCCACAAACAATGCGTGCAATCATTGCGTTATTCGATCTTGCAGCGAATGCGGAGACGCAGTGTCAGCACAGTGCATTTTGCGGTTACCAAGTTACTAAGATAATACAAGGTGCAAACGTGCCAGAAAAATATACGCCGCACGGAAGTGAATGTTTCTTATTTTTGCAGTATAGCTGTGCTGTTTTGTGACCCACGGTGCTAGAAGCAGCGTTCGACGCCGCGACGGCGTGCTTGGGCTGCTTGCAATGTCGTGCGGGAATTTGACGAAAAACAAAAAAGTGTGCGACTGCACGTTGTTATGCATATCTATGCGGTTTACTGTAGTTCTATTTTGTGCTTTTTGGCCCTCGATTCCCGGTTGTGTTGAAACGATCAGAGGTAAAACCCCACTCCTGTCGTTTCACGCTTTTGAACAATCCGCCGCTTTCCTTAAAGCAAGTGATGTAAGCACTCAGGCGTATGGGCACTTAGGTATCCGAGTGCGGCCGGATGCCTGGCGTGACACTGAAACTTTATTTTAGGTGTCTTTTCTACCTGACGAATATTTCTGTTGCGACAGGTGCTCCTGCATGCACCCCAGTGCACAGGGGCGGATCCAGGTTTTTTTCTGGGGGGGGGGGGGGGGGGGGGGTCAGCTTTTGTCGAGGATGATGATGATGATGATGATGATGGCAGCCTCTCTCATTTACCGAAATTCACCGTTTCTGCTCACGATAAAACCGCGTTTTATACGGCTAGAGCAACACCTGTAGCCCGCCGTGGTGGCTCAGTCAGCTCAGGCGTTGCGCTGCTGAGCACGAGATCGCGGGATCGAATCCCGGCCGCGGCGGCCGCATTTCGATGGAGGCGAAATGCAATAACGCCCGTGTGCTTACGTTGTAGTGCACGTTATAGAACCCCAGGTGGTCAAAATTAATCCGGAGCCTTCCACTACGGCGTGCCTCATAATCAGAACTGCTTTTGGCACGTAAAACCCCGGAAAGATGAAGAAGCCCTATAGCGAAGCCAGGTATCGGTTTCTGTAAGCTTATAGGAAAATGACATTACCCAATACAGCCATGTGCTTGGCGGCTGTGCCTGATAATACAGGGTGCTCAAAACTAAGCTTGATGCGTTTCTTAAAATTAGGCACTGGGAGGCACGCGAAGACCACCTGTGCAATTAATTTATGTGGCCAGGGGGGCACAAAGTGAGATGATAATTATCGCTGTGAGCAGCCCAATTAACTAAAATTGAACAATTATTTTTTGTCGACTGCAGTAAGTGGGTATGTTTGTATTGAAAACTTAGAGGCAGTCGTGTTTCTACACAGTATCAGTCGGAAGAATTATTCTAGCGTGTTCGTACTTCGAGATATCCGACTCCAAATTTCAATTGTACTGCGCAGAGTTATCGACTCGACGCGAGAGCGGTTTATGCTTTGCGTTGCTGTGGAAGGGAGGCATATTGAACATTTTTACATCTTGATCATTGACATCTTGATCAGAGATGTGGATCAGAGAACAAACGGGGATAGCCGATATTCTAGTTGACATTAAGCGGAAGAAATGGAGCTGGGCAGGCCATGTAATGCGTAGGATGGATAACCGGTGGACCATTAGGGTTACAGAATGGATACCAAGAGAAGGGAAGCGCAGTCGAGGTCGGCAGAAAACCAGATGGGATGATGAAGTTAGGAAATTTGCAGGCGCAAGTTGGAATACGCTAGCGCAAGACAGGGGTAATTGGAGATCGCAGGGAGAGGCCTTCGTCCTGCAGTGGACATAAATTATAGGCTGATGATGATGATGATGACATCTTGATGGGTGAAGTGTTGTCATAAAATTTGTGCATGACAACACCAAATTTAAAGCGGCAGTATGAAATATTCGTTAGCATAGCTAAATTTTTTAGGTTTCTGCTGTTGATGGTACCGTTGTTGCTTTTGATTTCAATAAAACACAATACTTGGAAATCAGCAGTCACTTTATTTGCGTAGCCCAGGCAAGGACCATGCCCGGTCGTCTAGTCACCATTACGCACGCGCACTGCCCTCCGGCTTCTCTGCGCGCGCCATTATCTCGGCATGGCAGCTGCCGCCATCTTTACAGGCTGCGCGGTCGCGTGTTACGAAAGCGGTTCCGGGTTCTTCGATTTTTTTTTTATTTCGCCAGCCGTGAGGGGAAGGGGGACAGTTATTATCTTTGCCAATGCCTCCGCCGCGTTGTCAGACTAAGCGCCGTACCCAACAGCCGCGGCACATTAGGGAGGAGCTTTGCGCCGATCCTCACTCTCTTGCATGCGTAATCATGCAAACGACAATTAAAATTTGTAGTTGGATATCTCGGAGCATAGACACGCTATACTCGCGGACAACTTTCTGTGGCAATGAAGGGAAAGCTACGGGCGCGTGGATGCTGCACATGTGTTACCGCGCCAAGTAGTCCGGCAGCGTTTGACAGTGCTTTTGGTTGCTCGGAACAGACGCTGAATCGACGCAACTTCCACGTGCGACGATTTCGCGTTTGCCCAGACGCGGAAGGGAAAAGCCGCAAAATGAGTAAACTTTTACACTCAGTGGTGTGTTCTGTCTTATTTAACTGTTGCTAATAAGCTGTTTATGGTTACTCTTCGCCAACATAAACCAACGTGGATTAAAACGCGGGACTCTTTTCAGAAGCACCCTCACTTGTGAGCGCTTTGCCTCCGTAGCTTTCCCTTCATTGCCACAGAAAGCGGTCCGCGAGTAAAGAAGGATTCTTCGAAGTGAAACTGTGTAGAAACACGACTGCCTCTAACTTTTGAATACAAACATACACACTTGCTGCAGTCAATAAAAAGTTAATTATTCAATTTTAGTCAATTCGGCTGCTGACTAGCGATAATTATCATCTCACTTTGTGTCCCCCTGGCCACATAACTTATTTGCGCCGGTGGTTTTCACGTGCCTCCCAGTGCCTCATTTTAAGAAAACCATAAAGCTTAATTTTGAACACCCGGTATATCTAGCCTGTATTGTTTCTTAAAATAAAATCTGGGATGATCTGTCGCAGGTTCGTTATAAACGTGTAAGCACGGGTCCATCTTTGGAGTTCTGTTGGGATACCTTGATTTCCTTAAGAAGATTCCTTGTGTCCGGCTGAGACACCTTCGTTTGCTTTGGAGCAACGCTCCGCTCCAACGCGGCAACCACTACGCTGGTTGTTTACGGTATGCGAATCACCGCCCCGCTCCGCGAGCACGGCCACTCAGATAAACGGATCCCGCGGCTTTGCGCCTCCTATGCTTAATGCATGACAACTGCGAAATGACAAGGAAAAACTTGTAGCATACGAACGGTACTGTGCTCGTACTGGATGTTGTCAACGTGTAACTGTGATCACAATGAGTGCTACAGTAAAAAAAAAAAAAAAAAAAAAGTCGCCTATGCGTAGTCCTTAGTTTAGCTGTTAGTTGTTATTATTTATATATGAACCCTTCAGCGAGAGATCTCTTTCATTAAGCAGGTTGATCGCGGAACCGATGACAGCCAATGAGGCAACCGTTGACACCCCAATGGGGAACTAAGTTGAACAGGCGCGAAGGCGCTCGCGCGGACATCGGCATGCTTGGCAAAAGGGACGTCCCCTCGTTCATTCGACGCCACCGACGGTACGAGTAAGGCACGGCCGGCGCCAGGAGGTCCAAGGTGTGCATGAGAAAAAATAACTACGGCAACCTCGCGACACCACACCCCTACGGAATACAACTAAGCTTGTGAGCGAGCTAGCTTTACTTCTACATGGCTATTACCACTGGTACTCGCGAAAAATAATTTTGAAGAATGCCGGTGGCCATATTTTTTGCGACAGGGCCATCCCCCTGTCAGCGAGGGGGCGATGCAGAAATCTGAGGGGGGGGGGGGGGGGGGGTCAGGACATCCGGACATCCCCCCTGGATCCGCGCCTGCCAGTGCAATGGAAATAGAAGAATGTTTGTGCTGCCAGGAAGAAAACGAAATTCTTGCAAGACAGAAAAAACAGTGTATCATAGAAGGCTGCTCTCGGTGGCGGCGATTCATTCCGTTTATGAGCGAAGATCGATGGCACCACGCCTGGTCTTACTCGAGCAGATTTCACCGGAATTCCCATTGCACGCATCAGCGATAAACTCTGATGGTAATCACTGTCCCAAAAATGTTTTGAACAGAGAAGAGTGTTTCTTGAAGGTTTGAAATTACTTCGTTTCACCGCTGCAATTCACTGAGCAGCTTGCTTTTCTGCCGTGGGAAATTGTGAAAGATGACGTCGTCTCGGCCGCCGGTGCTCGTACAGCCGTAAGCAGCGCAAACGGACGGCGTGGTGACACTGTATGCTTCTTAGACGGAGTTCTCCTTGCGGTAACAGTCCTTTGAAGCGTTAGCCGGAAACGCAGGGTGGAGATCTTCATCATTTGCGATAAAGGCCACGATACAACCAGACTGATGCGCAAAACCTGCACACGCTTTCCGCGCGGGCGCCTGGGACCCCTATATTGACGTCATTTCCGCTAGCTTTCCCCTTCCGCCGCCGCCGCGGGCTGACTCCGCGAGCCGCGGTGGGCGGAGCATAGCTGCGATTTTAATTCTTAATTACGCCGCCGCTACTTGTATGATGGAAAAACAAAACTTCGTACCGGGGATTTCAAGTGTCTGCGTTTCAGAAAAACGTCACTTTTTAGAAATCTAAAAAGTTTCTGTTCAGTTTCCCTTTAAAACCGTTTCATATGTGTAAAGTAACATGTTACATTACTACTACTACTACTACTACTACTACTACTACTACTACTACTTCTACTACTACTACTATTACTACTACTACTACTACTACTACTAATAATAATAATAATAGTAATAATAGTAATGACTCCATCTTCATTCTTGCACACAGCGGACAATCTTAGCGCCCAGCTCTCTCAATTCATGGCCAGGGACGTTCCTGCTAGCAAGGAATAACCTAAATAAAAATATGAGCAAGCAATATTTATTTTATGGTGCTATTTCCAGCGCAAAGACGGGACCAACGAAAAGACCAGACAAGACAGAGTCCTGATTATAAAGCAATATTTATTTTTCAATTATAGAGATTATATACGACATAATCAGGCAAGCAAGTAATTTCAGAAAGAATACTTTTCTCGTATCGAACCTTAGATTGATCGCATTGAAAATCGTACTGATTCGACAACAATCACTCCGATTTCATGTGACGGGGTGAGCAGCCTTGCTTCAAGCATCTGCTGCTTCTTTTCTGGTGGGAGGACCGCTGTTTTTAAGCGGCGAGATAGTAAACGGACACTAAAAAGAAAATTAAGTTGAGCTGTACTAGTAGATTACGCTTCCGCAATACCACCAAAGCCACTCTTTCCCTGAGATGAAGTTTGGTAAGTCAGTAAAGACGCAAAAACGAAAGACGGGTGACGACACCACCTTGATGTTCCAGCACCAGCTCACCGTGACGTCATAGATTTTACCACCTCTTTTCGGGCGTAGTTATCTTTTTATCGGTGAAGATGGACTGCGTTGTATTCTAAAGGAGCCAAAGACTGGACTTAGAGAATTATGAAAATATTTACTGCGCCACATGGGCCCGAATACGAGGAAATGCATGCTTTGAAATCCGCGACGTCAGACTGACGTACAGGCCTGCAATTCTGGTACGAAATGAAAAAAAAAAAAAAGTGATAGTTTGGCCTTCACTTTTTTTTTCTAGGAATCAACCTCTTACCACGAAATTAGCGAAAATAGTGTTTGGAAGTACGACTTTATCAGTCTAAACTGATCTAATGTGTCTCTTTAGCGTCCCTTACAATATATTATGTCTGCTGAGGTATGCCTTTAGGGGCATAGAACTGGCATAATGAATACTCACGCCGCTTTATTTCTAATGCAAATACGTTCACGTAAGCGCTTCTGTGAATAAAGAAGCTTTAAATAAAAAGTTGGACATGTACGCGAGAACACTAACAGTTTCGCTACATGACAAAAATGCAACTGAGAAGATGCAAAATTATTTGGCAGTGAAATGAATCGCGCGGTTCAAGCAGAGCAGACGCGTCCTTGTCTAACTGCGACGCATTCTGCGCCACCCCGCGCGCGTTCGAACACACTCACCGGCTCGAGTTGGTTGCTTCGTCGAAAGACGGCGCAGAGGCGTGCGCCACTGGGAGCGCGCGCGTTGGGGCGCTCTAACAAAAGTGTTTCGTGCTATGATTCGTGTGTTTGGCAAGTAGCATGTGACACGTAAATCCGCGTTGTATGTAGCACTGATAGAACTAATAGAACAGTAGAACCACGCATCACGTACAACCTCCACAACTATATGTCAGTGCATCTGTTCGTTGGTTAGGTTGGCTAAAAATTCTGTCGGGGCGCTAGAAGGTCCTATTGGTTCTGCAAATTGCTGGAATAGTGGGTAACATGCCGCAGCATTCCCCATTGCGCCGGCGGGGCACATAAACTAACACCAAATAGTCGTCGCTTCGCCATGCAGCTTCCTAATTACAATCACCTAGTCTCCTTATGCCTAGCCGAATGATCCTGAACATTGTGCGTGGGCTCACGACCGCAGGAAGGCGGCCAGTTCAGATGTTATTGATTGGTTAATGAGTTGTGTCATTGTGAAGCCAATAATTTCTAAGCCAACTTTATGCATGGGTGGACTTAGTGTAATTAGGCTGTTATAAACACGTGCTCGGTTCACAGCCAGCACCGATACATGACTTGCTCTAGTTCGGCCTACGTGCCGTGAGCGGAGTATAGGAATCACCAACACGAAACCAAGATGCTTACATTCGAAGATGCTCGCAGAGCAAGTATACACCAATATAGGACAAGAACGAGCTTCCGCTATTGTTCCATTGCCTGACGTGCATCGTGGTAGGCCCAAACATGTGCGCCATCCTTTGTCATCGCTCCCTGCCACCCATCCAGGTTGCAGCTTTTCAAATACGGTATCACGCCATCCATCAGAATATTCTACCGTCAAGATTTTCTCCCGCCTGTTTTACGGGAATACCTCCGTAGATCCTGCCTAAACCTTTCGTTACGCTGCAGATCCCTGCGATTACAGAAAAGGCATCCATTCTATTCACTGGCCTCAAGCAACTTACCCTGTTTCACATTTATGCAGAATACGGAGATACTGTGCACGTGTATACTGATATATCTGTCACACCATATGCCTCCATTTCAGCCTTAATCATCCCAGATATGATCATCGCTCGGCGGTTTAAACTAGACCATAAGTCAACATCAACTGCCGCAGAACTTGTTGCTATCCGGGAGGCACTTCGATTTCTCTCCGGGGAGCCTCCTCAAGCATGCACAATACTTTGCGATTCCAAGCCAGCTCTTTAAACCATCGACTGTGTCCTCAGGCAGGGCCCGTATTATTCAATAGCTCTAGAAATTACAGAGAATTTCGACCATGCAAGTAGAAATGGCCACAATATCCCTTTTCAGTGGATACCTGCACACTGTGGCGTGATAGGGAATGAACAGGCAAACGTTGAAGCGAAAACTGATTTAAATAATGCTTCTGAAGTACGCATTGCATTCTCACGAACAGACACAAACGCCCTACTTCGTTGCGTACTACGCAACTCTACATTGGAACACTGGACCCAACCAGATCAGCGACACAAGAAAGTGCATAAATGGGACCCAGAAATGAAATTCGCGTTGGCCTCAAAAGCTCAAAAGAAGCCAAACAAGCATGGTGCACCGGATTTGCCTCGGTGTTGCATTCACCAAGCGTTGTAGACACCTCATGGGTTGCAGTGATACTAGCCGAAATTGTGAATACTGTCAGGTGCCAGAAACACTGGATCACATATGTTACACTTGTCACACGTACGCGCAAGAACCACAGCAACTGCTCCCTTCCATTGTAAACGCCGACAAGAGGCCGCTATCAGCCGAGTTTCTTTTGGGGTGCTTGCCCTAATGCAAACAACGCAGCCTTGATTACAAGTGCCGCTATAGCCTTTCTGCAAGCCACTGGGCTAGACGCACGGCTTTAGAGATGCCACAACGTTGTGAACTTGTATACACGCACCTCCTCCTCAAATCATCATCATCATTCATCAGCCTTTTTCCTCCCCGTCCCTTTTCTCCAGTGTAGAGCAGCAGGCCAGAGCAAGCTATAACTCAGAACCTCTCCGCCTTCCTGTAAATACATTTTCTCTCTCTATCTTTCCGGAAGCTTACAAGCATCATACCCACACTGACGTAAAAATGCGCCATTAGGACAGCGAAATACTGTAGATGTATTTCCAAGTCTCCTGCAATCATCTAAGAAGATGATTTACGGAGACGATATCTTGATTTGGGCATCAGACGTGACACGTCTTGTATAACGGAATGCAACGCTTCAGAAGGCTGAACTGAACTCTCATGTACTGAACTCTCAGGCTTGCCCAAAAAAGCGTTAGAGAATCTGAGTACCTAATTAGATCAACAACAACCTGCTAAAGATTTAAAAAAAAAAACGAAAGCGGTAATTTTTGCTACAGAGGCAAAAATTCACAGGGGCGTAGCCAGGGGAGGGGGGGGGGGGGTCTGATGGGGCTTCAGCCCCTCTCCCCCCGAATTTTTTTCCCGGCGCCCACGAAAACAACCACCGGCGCCGAGAATCATTCAGGATTTCATCTACGATGTCTTTTTCATGCTTGAAAAGACATTTCGGCACGAACATTGGAAAGTCGGGCTGGATTTCGTGGCAACGCTTCTGCGCTTGGAGTCACATAACGCAAGGAGCGCCATCCGAGCACAAACTTTCAAGGGCTTTTCGATAGCGAGCGGGAGAGTCGCGGTATCTCGAAGCGGCTCTGGAATCTACGGAGCGCATGGGTTTCAATTCCGAACTTTGTGGGCATAAAATTTTCATAAACGTTTGACGCGAAAGGTGCACTGACATTTCCAAAGGCGTGCTTTAGATTTTCAATTGTGGAACTTTACGGGTTTATTGTTCTTATAAACTTGGGCCAACAAGCGCGAACTGGAGCTCTCATATTCACGCCGTTCCAGAGATGGAAGCACGCGCTCGCAATCTTCTATAGACGAAAATACTATATATTACCGTGACTGTCAGCTGGGAGCTGAAAAATTTCTCCAAACATTTTCAGGAAGCGCACCCAATGTGATCGATCAGCTGGACCAGGGCAGGCGAAGTAACATAAGAGAAAACAGAAGAAAGTTATAGCGGCCTATTATTGAGACAGTTCTTTTTTGCGGGCAACAAAGTCGGGCTCTCCGTGGCTATAGGGACAGTGGTCCTGTGGATTAAAGGAAAGCCCCGGCTGGAAATAGTGGTATTTTCAAAGCGCTTCTTCGCATGCGAACTGATTGGGGAGATACACATCTGAAGAACCACTTGGTAAGTTGTCCGAGTAATGCCTCGTATTTAAGCCCAGATGTACAAAACCAAATTATAGAAATTTGTGGTAAAATTATCAAAGAAAGCCTAGATAAAAAAGTAAACGCTGCAGCTGCTTCTCCGTACTTGCTGACGAAACGACGTATATTGCTGGAATCGAACAGCTTTCTGTTTGTGCAAGGTACCTGAACAAGCATGCCAACGACATCGAAGAAGTGTATTTAGGTTTTAGCACCGGAATAGATGCTCCCTCTCATTGCGACTGGAGGTTCTATGTAAATGTGTACAAACTGCTGGAGATTCTAGTCATCCTTCTCGTGACCACTGCCAGCGCAGAACAAATATTTTCAAACGTGAGATTACTAGAAAACTACTTGCGCTCTGCAATGTCTGAGGAACGCATGGTTAGGCTGGATCTTTTGTAAGCCCACAGAGACGTCGGCATCAACGTGTCCGAAGTCATTGACCGCTTCGCTAAGCTTCCCCGCCGAGTGAAGTTTGTCGTTTAGACAGCGAAGCAGCAAAAATCAATTCAAGAAAAAAGCTCTGTGCCTTCAGGTCCATAAACTCGTAATTATGAAAACGTATGACTGTTCATTAGCTTTTAAAACCGCAGAAATTTTCACCATTTATTGTAACAGTTAGCATCATGATCAAAATTATCATGCGAAAACGAAAATTACGAGGACATCAATAACCAATTTTGACCGACCTTGCTCATTGAAAGCCCGGCCCACACAGCGCTTCCCAAAAAAACACACTCACATATTGGGTAGTTAAACTTGCCGCATCATCTGTGACTTTCATTTGTGCTTTTCTTTCCTTTTTGGCTGCCTGCTTTTACTTCTTTTTTGAAACAAAGCAATAGCCTTCTTTGATTTTGGGTGGAGAATAATTGTTGCCGCTGTGCAGGCAGCTAAAATGCACATTTTCGTACTGAATTCTGCACCTTCCTGTATAATTCTACCCATAATTCTACCCAGCATGGCCCAAGTACATATTAAGAATTCTGCGATCATAGTATTGTTCTTGCCTGGATTGTCTGTCTTTCTATGCGTATAGTTTAAGACATTGAACAACATGTTTATATGCTTGAAATCATGACTCTTAAAAGCAGCACAAACACAGAAAGCGTAGTTTGGATAAGAAAAGGCTTAAGCTTTTTTTCTTTTGTTTGACACATTATATACAGTGACGTTTGCTTAGATACGTAGGTTTATTTGAGACTTATATGTACATTTAAATATCTTGTTGCGAGGTTTTGTGTATACAAGTAGTGAACTTTGTTTCCAGCGACACTTTTTTTTTGCCCTTTATCAAGTTGCATCTTCGCATTTGTATATTCCATTCTATCTTCGCATTTCTAATGTCTATTTTGCAGAATTCGTGCTTTTTATATCTCACTGTTGCGACTATAATTTCGGTGCAATTACTCACAATACACGACCGGTAACAGCTGCTCCTGCGCAATCCATTGCAACGAAGGACAGCGTCATTGAGGTGTTCCGCTGACCGTTGCATATGAACGAAAATGTAAACAAGATTCCTGAATGACATAGATTCATAAAAATATTTGATCTCAGTTAATTTCATGGCCTTTACGTTTTTAATATCACCTGCATGCACTGCGTTGCTGGTTTTGAACTCATATAGTTCAAAACCAAAGTGGTGTTTTCTGTAGTTATTAAATAGACGAAAAAACGCGGAAGTATAGTTATCAGTTATTTCTGCCACAATTTTGGGGACATACGTATATATTGTTTATGAAAAAAATACATACTTTACTTGTATTCACAGTGCGTAGTGTTCAATAATTCGTTTGCAGCATCTAATATACAATGGCATTGGCAATGGCAATGCAGTTATTATTCATGTATTTGATTCCTCGACAAATTCTATAGGGAGGAGGCCGCGCTGCAACCCTCCCCCCCCTCCCCCCCCCCCCTCCGGTACAAAATTTATGGCTACGCCACTGGAAGGAATTAACCATGGCTCAAAATCTTCTGTCCAGATTTGTGAACATAGAAATAGTTGAAAGTACAAAAGGGCTCGGTGTTCTTTTATCGTCCCAGTTACAGTAGGACGACCACATAAATTATATCGTAGTTAAAAATTAATTAAATTATGTGGTTTTATGTGCCAAAACCACGATCTGATTATGAGGCACGCCGTAGTGGGGGACTCTGGAAATTTGCACCACCTGGCCGGGGTTCTTTAACGTGCACCTAAATCTAAGTAGACGGGTGTTTTCGCATTTCGCCCCCATCGAAATGCGGCCGCCGTGGCCGGGATAATTATATCGTAGTGAAGCTAAGTTCTATAACAGGCATTCTTAATCGAAACCACTACCTCTTCCCAGAGTCCAAAAAATTAGGTACTTTTCAATCTACCGTTTGCACCCTACATGAGTTTAGGGTACGACAACTGAAACAAATATTACACCTCTTTTCAGGTTACAAAGAAAAGGGTTTTGCGAGTTCTTGGTAGTTTACCAGCTTCAGCATCTAGTGCCCAACATTTCAAAATGTTCAAAGTATTCCAAGAAATTAAAATATATTGGTACAAACATGCCCGTGAATACTCCCTTAGCATAAAAAAACAGATCACTCTTTTTTCGACATTACAAACTTACAACTACAAGATCTGACGTATCACACTACAAATACTGATCAGTAGAAAATCCTACATTGTCGAACTAACTACGGCATACAAATGCTCCTAAATTAATTCCCTTGAGTGCTAAATGATTTCCTGAAATGCGAAATGGTTATTGCGAAAATAGGGTTCTCACAAATAGCCATCTTATTTACTAATTGAAACAAGTGACACGGGGGACATGTGTGTCAAAGATCTATAAAACTATTAAAATAATTTTTACATGAACTAAATTCAACTTGCTAACATATCTCGCCTATAATATTTTGTTCCTGCCGAATTTGCACCATATGTTCATGGCATTTTTTGCATTGCCTCAGTGTATAACATACTTCTAAAACTGTACCTTCCGGTTTGGTTCCTTTTGTTCATTGCCTACATTGTTGCCCTGTTGCTGTGGGTGCCAAAACGGGACCAAGGATTTTCTCAAACCGTTAAGTAACGGCTTTTCTTCTTGGCTCCTTGCACAGGCTCACTTGGCTCCTTTCTCAAAATGAATGAATGAATGAACGAACTATCACTGAGATGTATATACCATGCAACACAAGGATTAGAAGCCTGAGCGGAATATGCGCATTAGTCGTATTCACGTGCAAATTATCGCGCCCTCTACAGCGTGTATAATCATGGCATTTATATGCGAACGATCGCATATAAAAAGACTCACTGATTTTTAGGCGGTGCATTTTTGGGAGCGCCACGACCCAGAGCTGCTCCCACTCATTAATTTCTTGGAAGGCCGAAGTAGAGACGTAACGCGACTCTATGCCAGGGGATTGCCGTCGTTTTGTCTGCAGAATGATGTTCTCTATAAGAACTTTTCTGAAGGCCGCAGCACGTACCTGCTTGTCCTACCGGCATCACTTCCAAAAGAAATACTAAAAGCATGCCACAGTGAAGCCACCTTAGGTCATCTAGGCTACACGAGAACACTGTCCCAACTCCGACGCAAGTACTATTGGCCAAAGCTACCCGCTGCTGTGAAACATAAGTACAAACATGTGCCGACTGCCAAAGACGCAAAGCACCTCCCGGCAAGCCTGCAGGTCTCTTACGTCCAGTCGAGGTACCTGGACAGCCTTTCACCCAACTTAGAAGGGATTTCCAGGGCCCATTTCCAACTTCTACAGCCGGCAACAAAATGGATCATTGTCGAAACCGATTACCTGACGCGCTACGCGGAGACTAAAGCTATACAGCGGGGCACAGCAGCCGAAGCAGCTCATTTTTTCATCGATAACGTCGTCCTTCGGCACGGCGCCCCAAAAGTAGTTATCACAGACAGGGGAACTGCCTTCACTGCAGAACTTCTTGACTCGGTTCTCAGACTAAGTGGTAGAAGCCACGGGAAAACAACCGCATATCACCCCTAGACCAACGGACTAACCAAGCGCCTTAATAAGACCCTCGCAGACTTGCTAGCATGTACGTCGACGTGGAACACAAGAACTGGGATCAGATTTTGCCTTACGTAACTTTCGCACACAATATCGCTCGACAAGAAACTACTCGAACGACACCCTTCAGCTTGGTCCACGGTCGCGAAGCCCCGACGACTTTGGATGCCATGCGGCGATACGAGTGTGACGATATACCTACCGACGTTGACGAATTTACTCAGTGCGCCGAAGAAGCCAGACAGATTGCCCGCGTACGTATCTGCTATAAGCAAGACCAAGATGCAAAACGGTACGATCTTCGACACAGATCCGTTCTCTACACTCCCGGAGATAAAGTATGGGTTTGGATACCCATGTGCCGTCGTGGACTTTCCGAAAAACTGCTAAGACGGTACTTTCGGCCGTGCAGAGTGATCCGACGCCTGAGCGACGTGACCTACGAGGTCGTTCCTGACAGTGACAGTAGCTACAGTCGCCGCAAGCACTTACCCGGAGTGGTGCATGTGGTGCGGATGAAGCCGTGTCTGTCGAACTAAGTTTCGTTTGTTCTTTACTGTTGTTCTTTTGTTTTGTTTTGAGTGTGTTACTGTGTGCCTTTGTACACCACCCTCATATGCTTAAGCTGCTTATCAGGACGATGCTTCCTTCGGAGGGACGCAAATGCCGCGCCTGTACTCCGATAAAGAGGAGGACTATGCAAGCAGGGATGAGCGTTTCTATCAAGGCGCGGCGAAGAAGAAGTCGCGGTAGCGCGTAGTATTAAAAAGGCGACCTGCTGCTTTTCCTTTTGATCAGTGCTGTGCAACCTCTGTTTCTGACGTTGCGACAATATGAATAACTTATTCGATTTTGCAGTATCTGCATGAAACGGGTCTCCATGCTTACAGGCAATTTAATTCTGACTTTTTGCCACGCGGCCACCCATAGATCCTGCCCTGGGGCTTGCTAGAAGATTGCTCTATAGCCTCTACGCTGCATATTTCACAAAGAAAGTTTTACGCTAGAACCATCGTAGAGCAAGCCTCTGGATTACCTACGAAGCCTTCGAGAAGCAGGCCATCGAACGTGAAGGGAAATGTGCTTCAACAGAACATTACGCTTGCTCCCTTCCCAGTCTATTTTGTCGTTCCTTGCACAAGGATAGTCACCACTGTGGCCCCATTTATTCAGGGAGCGCAACTAAAACCCGCTTGTTATCGTGTAATCGAACGCGAAACAAAGTGAAGTACGAAAAGGGCAGGAAAGAGCGCCATAACAAGTACGAACTAAAGGACCACAGAATTGTAATGATGCTTTAAAAATCCACTCAATTCGAAATCTTACATGCCGGCGCCCTTCGAACACACGAATGCTGCTGCAACTTTAGGCATAATTTTTTCACGGGGTCTTGATCTTTTATTACATTTAGGCCCATTTTTATTTAAATAGGAGGCATCGATCAGGCTTAGGAAGCTTTGAGAAGCACATGAACGAAGTGCTTCTGCATGAATGACTTTTGCGTTATTATTTTTAGCATATGATGGCATCTATAGACCGATAGAATGTAGGAATTCTTTTCGCATGATCTTATTTCCTTCTTATCACTCACCGCTCTTGACTGGCATATTCTGCTGACGACGTATTCGGAACACCCTTTGGACAATTGACGAAGTGCGAACAGGGGAAAAAATGGATAGAATCATCGCATTGTCCCAGCCTAAGACGTGGAACTCGCGAGTGTTGTCAGGTAGTATTTTTTTCTTCTTTCTGACCGTCATAGTTCCTATCCACAACGAAAAATAACGTAATAATAATAATAATAATAATAATAATAATAATAATAATAATAATAATAATAATAATAATAATAATAATAATAAATAATAATAATAATAATAATAATAATAATAATAATAATAATAATAATAATAATAGTCAGAAACACGTAATTTGGGTTTCTCAATGCTGCATGCCACTTTTGAATTATCGTTTCGTCGCTTTTGATTAACGCTGACAACTAGAGAGAGAGAGAGATAATTTATTTGAAGGAAGGCAGAGAGGTCGGCCTGAGATAGCATGCTCTAGCCTGCTACTCTGCACAGGGGGAGGGGGGAACGGGGACATAAAGGCTAGATGAGGGGTGATGATGACATAGAAGAAGGATGTACAACGGTAAAGGCAAGTTCAGCATCCTCATGGCTATCAACAAAGTCCAAAAAGGTCCTTCAAACGTGTCATCTACCTTCCAGAGCATGGACGGAGTCACGAATACAATTGAAAGTTCACAAAAACTCGCCGCGAAGAAGCTTGTGTATGGGCTTCTCCTGCGTGAGCACCACAGGTGCCAAGCAAGGTAATTAAATTATGTAAAGAGCAGCGATGAGCTGCTCCAGTACGGCGAGGACATGCACGGCGCTTTTAGCGGCCGGAGTCTGGAGACCACAGAGAATCACGCGCATTGATTCTAGCAGGCATTTCAGCATTTTTTCAACGCTTTCTTGGTCATTCTTTTCAGCTCCTTGCTTGCCTATAGGGTTATAGGCTTTACTAGCCCTATAATCCACTTCTTGACGTAGAGGAACACTACGACATGGTATCGTGGGCGTGGATCTACTGGGTAGCGAAGGCCACTCCGTGTCTGTGCCACCCAGGGGCGACGAATGTGCGCCCTGTGCTCTCGGAGATCCTGAATTTGCTGTAGGCGCGGTTACCGTCCTCGATGCCGGCAAAGGCAGGGGTTGTCGAGGCCCCTGCGGCCCACAATCCAGTTCTCCTGAAGTCATTGGATGGCGCTTCTTATGCGAGCGTTGTCTGTCTCGGCGAACAGATTGAGCAGCCTGTCTATGGGAAGACTTGTTTTTTGCCATTTTCCGGAGAATACGAACTTCCTGCTGCATCTTCGGGCAATCCTTCGACGTTGCTTCGTGAGAGCCAGGACAGTTGGGACATTTCAATGAAGGTGCATCACAGTCGGCGGTATTATGTTGCCCACCGCAACGCTGGCAGGTCACTTGATTTCTGCGCACAGCGCTTACGTGACCAATCTTGAGACATTTCCGACACTGCAGAGGCCTCGGGACGAATGGTCGGACGTGGTGTATCACGTACCCCACTTTGACAGTCATTGGCAAAGTTGACGAAGCAAATACTAGCTTGATGCACCGGGAGTTCCCCAAGCGGTGAATCTCAAGAATCTGCACCGATGAACTCAGTAATTTCCTGAGGTCAACATTCTTGATGTCAAGGTCGATATCAGAAATTACACCAGTCGTTGACTCCTTCCCGTAAGTAAAAAAGGAACGGACGGGAATTCCGCTTAATGTTGGAATAGTCTTTAACTTCTCTATTATAGTTGAACTCTTGGCATCTACCGTCAGGATGTTTTTTCGAGAGTTGATCCGGATTTCGTTGACTTGACCAGGGGCCACACTTTCAAAATATTCATATAAAAACTGCCTACTTAAGGAGTTCAGGTTGTGTGACGCCGTAAGCGGCACGTAAGAGACCATGAAAGACTGCTGCTCCCTCTCGTTAGATGATGTCTGCTCACTTGACATCTGGCGCATCCTCTTCTTCATACGACGGCCCATGACTACGGTGTATTCGTTGTCGGAGTCCATGGCTTCGGGCGTTGAGCTCTCCCGGGAATGGAGCTGGTCCGAGCTGCCAAAGTCACGTTGCCTAAACATGAGCGATGAAGTAGACGGCTGACCTTGTTCAGGTGGTCGTGCGAGCGTCTTCCTGCTCATTCTTGATGAGAATACGTTGACGAAACTGGCAGAACCGTAAAAGACTGCATAATAGCGAGAGGCCCAGAGCACCGGTGAGCCCTGAGCACTTCTTTCTCTTCCTCTCTAGGCATTCCACTGTAACATGCAGATGTCTACTTTAGCGTAGAGGGCTCTATTATTTTTTAAATGCAGGCATTCAGTTGAAGCTACCCCATGTAGACATTTGACGCTACAACGGCACCTCGGAGGGCAACAAGCTCCGAAGCGGTCGATGATGTCACGTGAGAAGTCTTGTATGTGATGCTCATTGATCGTGATGGTATAACCACTGCGCCGGTGGAGCCTGTGCCTTTATCGAGGACTGACACAGCCCAACACCTAGCGCACAGTATGACATTGGAGAAGTGGCATACAACAGAATTCACCCAGCATCGGTTGCATTCTCTCGACCCATCTATGGAGCTGCGGCTCTTGCCTGGATTTCCTCGAAATGAGGAAACAATGCTGTACCGCTTACGCTTGGGTGTTGCATTCACCAATGCTTACACGTGTTTGATTGGAATGGCTGATAGCGCCGAGTGTAATGCCTGCGGTGTCGATGAGACTATAGAACACCTACTATGCTACTGCCCATCATTTCAAAACGAAAGACATGACCTCTGCAACGTTCTCAATAGGCTAGATAGAAGACCGTTCACCTTGAGCAAGATCTTGGTTCCATGGCCTCGAATTTCACAGCTGCAAAAGACTACAAAAGCGCTGCTGCGATTTTTGAAAACTACAGGACTGAGTGACCGTCTATTATCCGGACTGATTGATCATCAGTGATAGAACAGAGATCTGTTGCTACGTCGGCGATATCAACAGCGGACTTTCTATTCTTCTCTTAATTTCTCTCTCCCCTTTTTCCCTTCCCCCAGTGTAGGGTAGCCAACCGGGCTCAGTCCTGGTTAACCTCCCTGCCTTTCATTAAATCATTTTTTATCTCTCTCTGACACAACACAAAATATTCACCTTTGGCGGAATTGACCTTCGCCGCTAAGACGGAAAAGTATTCCAAACTTTTATATTCCATGGGCCCTATATCGTCAAACTATTCCCCCAATACATTTTTATTCCAATCTCCTGACGACAAATTTACGTAATCGCTGACGCAAGGACCGGGCGGTGACCCGCAGCGTTGTATGAACAGCCCAATCAAAAGCTCTCCTTGTTTATAGGAGGTCACCTTTGTTCTCTTTTCAAACGAATAACATCACCTACACTAAGCGGTTTTGCATATCTAATTTGCTGACAAGAGGCGAGGAGCGCGCTCAAGTGGAGAGAATTTTGACATGGTCGAGCCAGCGCCGTGAAAATAGATAACGATGAAAAAGATGGCGCCGGCGTCTTCGCTTGGTCCGCTTCCTTTTAATTAGCTAAGTAATCCTGCCGGCGGGCCAAGGTATTCTTTATCTATGGAAAAAGTTGACAGTCGCTTTAGCATACGCTAAAGACGATGAAGGCGAAAGCCTACGCGCTCACGACACATTAATTAAATTACTTGACATTCTCATTCGAGTGCGTTGTTACTTCCTATTGTTTTCTCCCACCAAAGGTCGTGGGTTAGAGTGGCTTAATTAACTATAGTTTAATTAAGATAGAGTTAATTAAGGCACTTGATCCCACGACCTTTGTTGCCATCACCATGGTTGCACCAACACATGGTGGCACCATGAATCCTTCAAATGCGTTGTTACTTTTATTACTTGTTTTCTCCTACCAAAGGTGGTTCTACTCCCACCAAAGGTCGAGGGTTCTACTCCCGCCAAAGGTCGTGGGTTCGACTTTCACCAAAGGTGGTGGGTTCGAGTGCCTTAATTAACTCAATATGAATTAAGGTAGAGTTAATTAAGGCACTCTAACCCACGACCTTTGTTGTGGCACCAACACATGGTGGCACCCTGTGACATGGTGGCACCACGAGTTGTCGCGCCATAACGCCGGACAACGGATTTTTCGACCCATGAGCCATCTAAGGCTTTCGCCTTAATAATTTAGCATCTTTGATCACACTTAGCCGCTGCCTCAGAAACTGGAGAACCGACGAATTTCTTGGATTATAGGGTTCTAGAAGACCAAAGCCAATCGGCTTCTTTCATCACAGATAAAGGTTGTCGCGAAGAGATCATCATCATCAGCCTATTTTTATGTCCACTGCATGACGAAGGTATCACCCTGTGATCTCCAATTAGCCCCGTCTTGCATTGCGCCTGCAAATCTCCTAATTTCATCACCCCACCTAGTTTTCCGCCGTCTTCGAGTGAGCTTCATTTCCCTTGGTACTCATTCTGCAACTGCATAATGGCTCACCGGTTATCTACCCTACGCATTACATTGCCCAGCTCCATTTTTTCTCTCTTAATGACAGCTAGAAGATCCGCTATCCCCATTTGCCCTCTGATCCACTCCGCTCTCTTCGTGTCTGTTAACGTTACACCTAACATTTTTCGTTCCATCGTTCTTTGTGCTGTCCTTAACTTGTTCTCGGGCTTCTTTGTTAACCTCCAAGTTTCTGCCCCATGTGTTTGCAGCGGTAGAATGCAATTGATGTCGACTTTTCTTTTCAATGACAGTGGTAAGCTCCCGGTCAGGATTTGGTAATGCCTGCCGTATGCACTCCAACCCATTTTTATTCTTCTGTAAATTATCTTCTCATAATCAGGGTCCCCTGTGAGTAATTGACCTAGATAAACGTACTCCTGCACAGACGCGAAGAGATGCAACTTAAATATTGCACCCACTCAAAGGTTATAGCTGTGGCTGGAGGTCGACGAAGGAACAAAGACATATGCCACGTTTTGTCCCCACGTATCCGATTTAAAAAAATAGTTGATTTGAGACTCAATTATAATTTCTGATAAATGATCTTTGATCATCTCTGATAATAAAAATTGTTAGTACGGTCATTAATGAACAACCTTTCGAATATGCAGAATTAAATTCAGCCAGTACTCGAGACATAACCATTTGACAGAAACTACGGTCTCAAAGTTATCCGCGAAATGCACTACTACATAATGCACTAAACGTACATAAATTTCCGTGCTGCCTTTTGCAGTAGTCTGTCAATGCTTGGCTCTTCGGGCGAGACTGCCGTATTTAGCTTCTGGAACATATTTAGTCTGCCTTTTAATTTTCAATTCCTTTAGCGATGTAATGTTGGACAATACATTTAATGGGGCATTTTGATTACGTATTTCTCAAAACAGGTGCGAGGCACATACTTTCTAAAGGATTATACATTAAATACTAGGTAACTTGAATTCTGACATTACAACATGCCACCTAAAGTCATCAATTAGATTGTTAATTACGGACACAGTTTTAGTTAATAACTGTAGCTGGAACTATGGCATGAATTATTTGAAGTCCGTCATTGTTATGAAGCTTGGTCAGTCATTGTTTTTCCGAACAACGTATATTTAATAATCAGAGACCAACATTGGGGCAACAGCTGGTATATTGCTGGATCAAGGACTAATACATGTAGTAGATATTGTTTGTATTTACATTTTTTAGAGATACAAAAGCTTTCAGCAGTGGACGTAGAGATAACCATATACACATTTGATTCGTGACGTGCTTTTCCTTCTTTGTTGTTGCCTGCAAAGAAAGAAAAATAAGTTAAAAGATGAGAATAAGTTAAGAAGACCATGGAACAAAAGTATTTTCATAGCAGGGAAATATAGTGAGTTCGACTTTCTGTCAGATGTGAAAATATGCATGAGAAACACGGCACAATCTCCTAAGTTATAAATAGGAAGAAAACAACACGGTAGCTCAAGCAGTCGAAGGCCTATTCCACAATTTTACTTATTAAAGCAAGTAAGCTGAGGACCATTGTTTGGTCACACAATAATGTTCACGAATTCACAGACTTGGCTACGAAACAGACCTCACAAGAGGAAACAAGCTGACTTGATATAAATTGTGCGCCATTCTGGGACTCAAGCCTGCACCACACAAATAATTTTCTTTCATTGAGATTTTTATCTTCCGAGAAATTGATGACAGTTGGAAAAAAGTTGTTAGTGAAACAACAGCGCACATCTGCTGAAGCAGCAAAAAGCAAGATGTCGTACAAGACGGACTTGTTATTTTAATTTTTAATCAATACGCATTCAGGGGCTCTTTTAACAGCTCTGGTGTACTGGCGTTCCCCGTGGCGTTGAGCTTGCGGATTTTAATTTAATACTCTCTGCATCGCTTTTTGTTGGCCCGAGGAAAAAAAAGGACAGAATAAAAAACACGCCTCGTGGGCTAGTACTATAGGAGAGTACAACTTACTTGAAAGTGTAAGAATCTGTATGTGCAAAGTGGTTCAAAGGAAGTGCGATATTGTGTGCCGACGTGTTTTTAACTATCGTTTGTACGTTCTATTCAAGCTTTACTTTTTTCTAAATATTTCAATGGTCTATGCCAACCTGCTTTGTTCGAACTAAACCGCTGTATTATGGATTGAAAGTTATGTGTGGCCATTGCTTAGATTTCACGCGACATTATATTAATTTTTCCTTTGTGATGAATATTAGCTGGCACTTTTCACTATGCCAACCTCTTACACTGCATTTTAACAATACACTACACAATGTATAATAAACAACACTGCCAATTGCATCGCGCTCACAATACAGAAAAGGGATGCCTAATGCGCATGCTCGCTCACAACACTGAATAATTTTCTTTTAAAGTGCGTAAAATGGTTATAGGTGGAAGCAACAAGGCTTGAAGCCCTCGTAGGGTTTCGCAAAGTCTGGCTGATAACGCTTCTAACCATTCAGCCCGCATAAAGTGTTCACTGGAGGCGCTGCTGATGGCGAAGCGTGCGATACGCATGAACGCACTTAAGCACGCACGCACGCACGCACGAATACTCACGCATACGCGCGAAAATGTTTGGAGGAAAGAGGAAATAGGCTGGCTACGAGCGCCGCAGCTGCCTCATACAGGGCTGCGGATATCGGAACTATTCGGTGGCGAAAGGTGAAAGGAGGTGGATAGAATCTTAAGGCGGCAAGAAAGGGTGCAAATAACAGAAGAGGAAGTGGTCTAAATGTGGGGAAGTGTTTAATTATCATGTCGACCATGACAAAGGTGTCCACAACGCCGACAGAAAGAGCAGTAGATGGACCGCACCCACCTGAACTCTATACTGCGCTTTCGACTGCACTGCCTCACAGCATATAACCTTTTAATATGGTAATTGTCAGACATATCACAGTGTCAGACAGAACGGTAGCAACCGGATTGATGGATGGAAGCCACCCAGAAAAACGAAGAGAACCCGCACGTCCTATGGCTGTGACGCCTACAAAATGGAACAAGCCAGGGTTCTTTCTATTTTCTCTTGGATAGCCGTATGCGCCGTTTGTTCGCAAAACCTGCATCCTCGTATCCCTTGAAGTGCCTACGTTGTGCCAGGCGGTCTCTTCGATTAGTCGTCGCGGACTGTCCAGGACTGTCCAAGAAGCATTAAGGGACATCAAATAGAAGATGCCTACTAGAATACCTGTGGGGCGGATTGTGTAATTCCACACTTGATAAAGAACACCAGTAAGCGGAGAAAAGAATGCTCAGGCTGGAGCCAACGGTTTCGACAAAGGGACTTGGTGCGTTTTCATGTGAAGGTACATGAATTCAGCGTTGCTTTAGATAAGCATGTGCCAATAGAAAAACCCAACTTTTCTTAAAATTATGATGACTTAAGTGATCGAACCTATAACAGTTGATGACAGCGATTTGCCTTCTGCGAGCAAACATAATAAACAACGGCACAGAGGACCAGGAATTGCCTTAGGAGGAAGTGGCACAAACTGCTAGGGCTCCGACATCGTCTATAGTTGGTTAATTGCTAGATAGTTTCAGTTCAAGAATGAACAATATCTACACATTGAACTATTTAGATGCGACAAGGATAATAATTATTTGTGGATTTTTTCGCCTTCTTCGCTTACTTTTGGGCCCGATGAAGATGTGAGGTCATAGATTCATATAAAGAAAGTCCATCTACGTAACACGATGTTTGTGAGCAGATCTTGATGGAATTGTAGCAGATATAGTAAGAAATGAAGTGCATGAGTCAGGAACAGCGCCTTACGCTACAGGAGATGGATAACCTAGCTTTCCTCTTCGCAGGTATACTCTATACTATGGGACTGTTAGCCACAGGCTGTGGTATCTTGAAAATGCCAATAATTTGATCGTGCTTATATAATATGGGAGCTGGAAACGGCTGAGTCAGCTTCATCATGACTGAATAGTACAATTCCATGTGGTAGTGCACCTCGTGCTTTAATATTTATTATACAGAGTGTTCCAGCGAACACTTCCAAAATTTTTTAAAGGTTGCCTGTGGCAGATAGCACAATTCTGGTTCATGAGTTGGTCTACTCGAAGAGGCGGACATTACTTGCACATAAAATTAAAATGCATAATCGACTAACTAACAAAAATCATTAATTAAGTTTTAAACGAATTACCTTATGACCCATATTGCAACTTACAAATTCTAGCCGTGGAGTTCGCAAGGCGGATCCATTTGGAACGAATTCTCAGGATGGCACCAGTTTCGAGATATTAATTCTCGAACTTTGCGGAGAAATGCATTGGCGTTCCAGTTACTTTCTTAAAAAACATCGTTTTATACATTGAAAGACAATAGTAATTGGAACGCCACGTAACTGGTCTACACACGTTAATTAATTATTCATATCGGTGGGCTACCGGTTTATTGCTGAGCAGCTGGATGTTTGATAAAGCTATATACATAAGCCGAGAATTGGGGCAACGTTTGTCTTTACTAGTGTAATGGGCGTGAGTGTGAGGAGGGCCTTGTTTGAACTAAGAGCATAGGTGCAATCACTAATGAAAAGAAACAGGAGCGTCGTAAATTGCGACAAGGACGGCTAGAGGCTGCCTTGCACTGGAAATACTGAAAGCTAATTGATCGATAAATATAGTTTGGGGTGCCAAATTGTGCAAATGCTACGGAGATCGTGCGATTTTCTATAAGGAGAGGGTACATGACTGATCCCAGGCATATTCTACCGTCGCACGCACGCTTCATACCTGGTAGCGCCTGCTTACATGCATTGTGTGGTTCCTTCGTCCTTCTTTTCTTAGCCGTCTGGTTCACTTTAATACTCAGAGCAGGTGGTGTAAGTAAATTACTATGCGGTCACAAAAGAACCAAGACCTGAAGAAAGCCGTACGACACCGCCCATTCTTCTCAGCTCCTGGGTTCTGCACGGCCTCTTTGCTCGAACAGAAATAACCTTTAATTGCGGCTTCATCTAACAGGAAGGACAGAGCAGCTGACGAGTGAAGCAGCATGGCGGCACACGCCCTTATGAAGTTGGGCACGTGCTGCGTGTGCAGGCTTGGTAGAAAAAAAAAAGCGAAAAAAAAACTATTTGCGTGGACAGGCTGCCGATGGCTGCGCCGGTCCGCGGTGGGGCTGGCTGCTGAACCAGCCGAAACTGATGAGGAAAAGATGCTATCGCGCGCCGTGAAATGGAAGGAAGCGTGTCTGTTCCGTAAGCTTGTATCATACGTTCTTGGCGCTGAAAGGCTGCATGCTGCTTATTTCTCCTCGCTTTGCTCCCTGAGGCGACGCACTTGCGAAAAGACCTCGTTTCGCTTCCTCGTGCCACCATGACTCAAACAAAACCCATAATATAAGGCCACTATTACGCCGTCGCTATTCGTGTTTTCTCCAAGTGACCGAGAAAAGCAATATAAAACTATTAGTCTCACGATGCTTGGGTTACTGTGGTGCTAAGATTGGAGTAGCGACACGCTATACATACTTAGAAGGGCTGATGGTGTGGCACGTGTAAGTTTGTTGACGCGATTAAAATATCAAAGAAAACCGTCGAGTTGCAAAACAATACGAGGAGTGCGATTGCATATGTCGGGACATTCTGGAAGTAAAAGGTGCATAACTGCATTGATAGAATGTCAGCCAAGTCGGAATGAGAACTTACGACTGATTGATTCGCTAATATCTGTTTTCAGATACAGCCCCAAAGTCTCGTTTTCTGTTGCCAATTTGCAACATGACGGAACAAAGCATGCAACATAAGGCAGTTGTTAACGGAGCCGTGACACCAGGTCCAAGTAGGTTTAAGTTTTTCATGTCTTTTGTTTTCTGGTGCGTATGATGGTTCTACATTTTCATGATTACTGCGCTATTAAAGTTCTATAAAATCTATTTCTGATGATTTGCATTCTTCACTAGGTGACCTCTTTCTCTTTTAGCGTGCATTTATGCGGGGGTGAGGCATCGATTTCCGCACAAAGCCTATGCAGCCAATTATGGCCTCCGTGTATACTATTGTTGCCTCTCACAAGGGCATCGTACATGCTATGACTTCCTTGTGGCTTTATACCACATGCCTAATGATATTGGGAGACATCTATGCATGCTTAAATGCCTCATTACCGTTCTCGTAGTGCAGGTTCAATGGCCTGTCGGGCGAGCTGTGTGCGAAGTTTCATTTCACTGAAACATTGGTTGTTAGGTTTTGCTGCTTTAGTGTTATGAGCGCAAGACACGTGAGCCGCCAAATGTTATGAGGTAGACGACAGTAGCTGCAGTCGCCTTGGTGGCACCGAGAACTCAAAATTACCAGGTGGCACTTTCATTCCTTTTAAAGCACGTTCTGCCGCATGCCAGGGCTGTTAGCGAAGGCGGCACGACGTAAGGACGGTCTTCTTTTTTCTTTTTTACGTTTCTTAGGTCGACTTGCTTTGTTTTGAAATGTCATTCTTGAACCTCTCTCGCATACTTTCATTTCTGACTACTTCAGAAATAATGAAACTGAAAACGGGATAAACGCGACAGTCATACAGGAGCGTATTTAGAACAGCCTCGTAAATTTAGACAGCTTGAGTACGTACCTATCGGTCCTTCCTTTGTTCGTTGGTAGTGGTTCCCTGCAGAAAGGTGATGCAGCCGTATCGTTAAATTTCGTCAACCAGTGCAGTCTGCTCAGGTCTTAGCTAAGAAGGTTTTCACTAGAAAGGTACAGCTCAGTGGCGAAAATGCCGAATCGGACACCTGCGCAGCATTTCGCTTCTTAAACGAAAAATCTGGCTTTGATTTCACCGTTTAAAGAATAAAAGCCGTTTTACTCGAGAGTTATTTACATTTTTGTATGTTGAAATGCCCACGCTGTGCTAATATCGCAAGCGTTCCCAATGCTATCAATTTGAAAAAAGTAGATGAATGTGTAGGAAATAGTATTTGAATAACTACCAGGCTTCAGTTAGTATCACAGGAGCGCTGAAATTTTTTGCAAGTCCCGCCAGTCTGCACAAAATGACGCGCCATTAACAGCGGCACCTAATTTTGGGAGCGCGGGTGCAATGTGAATGCGAAAAAATAAGAACAGAAACAGAAGAGCTCATTTGGTACAAATTTTCAGTCTTTATTTAAAAGCCGCAGCATTTTTTACAAAATTTACAGAGAGAAGACAACAGGTGCCGGTGTTTGTGGCTTGTCATCTTGCTCCTTGCCGTTAAAGGCATAACTATTGTTGCACTCAACCCTTCAGAGCGTAACCGCCGTAGTGTCCGCCGAAGCCTCCGTACCCTCCGCCGTATCCTCCGCCGTATCCTCCGCCGTAGCCACCGCCGTATCCTCCGCCGCCGTAGTGGCCGCCAACCAGGTGAGCTCCGTGGCTAATCCTGTTCACGTGGTGCACAGTCTTCACGAGGAAGGAGGGCCCGGGAACAGTTTTGGTGTAGCCAAGACCATGGCCGCCACCGTAGCCGCCGTATCCAAGTGCGAAGCCGCCACCATAGCCACCGAAGCCGCCGTAGCCACCAGCAAGGCAGACGCCGGCCAGGCCGCAGACGAGGAGAGCGACAACCTAAAAGAAATCGTATTAGTCCGAACGCATCGCAACTCTGTGCCACGGGGACTGCTCAGTGACAATTAAGGCAGAGACTCTTTTTTTCGTGATAAATTTATATGAGTTTCTGGCTAACTTGGCTTTGGGCCCTGCTTACAAACGAAGTAATTATCTTTGTGTATAAAGCGAAACTCTCCGCTCTGCCTGGACACAAACACTGCGCCTTTCGCAATACTGCCCCTCTTCTGAAAGTTACAGGATTACATTAGGCTTTTTTTTTTCTCTCCAATTTATGTACCCGTGCAGCAATAAGATTATAGGTTTGTAAGTGCAGTACGTTAAACGAATAAACTAAACAAAGCAAGCAGTGCGCAATTGCCATTCAGGAATATGAGGGACGCCACAGAACAATTAGGAAGAATAAGCAGGGAAAGTAACCACCACGTCAGCTATGAACAGCAAATCTACTTTCTCGTTTTACTCATGAGCGTTATTGAACTGCACTCAGAGGCCAACCAAGGATTACAACAATAAAGCAATGCACAGAACTCAAGTTGAAAGTCGCACATTCATACACTACGGAAGGCGTTATAATGCAATGCTCTGAAGTCCGGGCGGACAACGACAGCTGAGGTGGCACTGCGTTGTTCACCGAGGACATGCAGAAGCAAACTATGGGAAAAGGAAGGCTGTATAGAGCGAAGGCTCCGGGCCGTCAGGCAAGCGGTGCCCGACGAGGGAGCGGCGGACCGCTCAGCTGACTCAAAAGCCACTTCCCTCGCTGGTTGTGCACTCACCAGGGTCCTCATGGTTCGGCTTGCGCTTAGCTCAGAAGTGCTAAGGTGGAGTGATGCTGTCCGTTTGCTCGGTGCCGCTTATATACCCAGGGGAGGCCGGAAACGCCCGCCCCATTAAGGCGTCCCCTCCCTACTCCGTTTTCTCCTCGGACCCAAATTCTGCTCCACTTCTCGCCGCTTCCTGCCGTTTCATTGATATGAGCCACTCGTGGACAAGCGCTAATATGAAAAGTAATTTGTCGCTGTACGACTCCCGCCGGGGCTCGGAAACCGGTGGGACGGCTTTCCTCCCCCATTTCATATATATCTATATATATTTTGTTGTATCGCCAGCTTTGTATCAAATGTGCAGCTTCGCAGAAGCAAACAGTGGCAAAAATTAACACGCTTTATTTTTACAGGTCACCTAGCTGTCCGTTTTACGCAGACAAGCATCGATGTTCCACAAAGTGAAGTGCTCAGAGCCACACATGCCTAAGCCACTTGTGCGTTTCGTTAACTGCTTCTGACGTTTCTGCGGTCGTTTGGCGGCCCACCGCGTTTTGACCGTTGTCGCCCGAGGCTTCGCTCGGTAGCCCGCGTATATGCCTGTCCCCGCTCAGTGTCCCGCGTTGTACGGTTTCTCGCGGTCGCGCGATGTCAGCATGATGCTAATCGGTTCCCCGGAGCGAAAACAGTCTCATTCCTCGTGCGAGCTGTAGTAATTAAATGACGCACGTTACGTAAGGTACTGATGGGGTGGAAATAATGCTGCTCTCGCAGCTTGTTATTACATACTTGTGTACGACTTCTTCTGGACTGGGCCTTTTTCGCCCTGATTTGGGCGTCTTTTGCTAAGACAAATACGTGTACTAGCGCGGCGGTATATCGTCCTCCAAATGCCACTGTATTAGTGTTTCTTTCACACGGATTCGTGAAACTATAGTGCAACGAATTTTGATGGGTGTTGTCAGCAATTAAATAGACAGCGATCATAGGTTTAGCGTGAAGGATTCACTAATTCAAAGACCTGCCACCGATCAAGATCAAATTGTAATAACTGCATTTCACGGCACACATATAACATGTTTGAAAGCTATAGATAGAAATATTGCTCAGGGTAACGGCTCATTTATTCTTACCAGAAATCACGAAACACCAAAGGCCCTTAATACACTAACGTATCTCTTCTCTGTATGTCCTTTCGATGGGGGCGAAATTCGAAAACACCCGTGTACTTAGATTAGGTGCACGTTAAAGAACCCCAGGTGGTCCAATCTATTCCAGAACCCCTCGCTACGGCGTGCCTCATAATCATGTCGTGGTTCTGGCACGTAAAACCCCATAATTTAATTTTTTTGTATGTATAAAAGTGGGTATCATTATTATTTAAACATAAGAGTACGCCGAACAAATTAGGACACATGCCACATTACAAGCGTGCTGTCTCTGAAGCTAAACTATAAACGAACTGTTTGACGCTCAAGTGAACATTTGTAGGTCACCCAGATGCGCAATATCTTTGCAGATGAACCTATTACGAGCAACGTTAAATTGCTCGTATTAAGGAATATTAAGCACTTATATTAGATTTTGCTCTTATCTAGAATTTCGTAAAGTTCTAGTTAGGAAATACTGCGCATATTTTTTCCTCTTCATCGTCTTGGCCTTACTGAAAACGTTCAATTATTTTTTTTAAAACCACCGAAGCTGTCTTGAGATATGATAAGGTTAAAAATGAATAAAATACTACTAGGTAGCGTGCGTGTTCTCCCTCTATTTGAAAGAGCTCGGTGAACGTCACGCGTATGATCGGCTGTCATGCAGGGGATCTCATAAGTATGACTCTTCGAAGACGTGACGGTCTCGTCTATCTTTTTTTTTTTTCGGTGTGCAATACAGACGTATTTTACAGACAACAGGAGGAAATATGCCATTGAGCTTCAACTGATCGTTTTGTCCAGCCTGCATTTTATATTTGTCAGAAGAATAAAAGAAAATTATGTCTGCGTTAGGGTTAAGATCGCACCTGTATTCAACGATCCAATTCGAAGCTCAGTAATTCAAATTGGAATCCTCCTTGTGCAAACTTGTTGCAGTTGTTTATTAATGGCAATAAAATGGAATGTTTGACTCTTACTTAGCTTACTATAAAAGAAAATCACAGAAACAAAGGAGAAAACAAGGAAAGAAACAATTTTTTTGGCGCTGTCGTTTCAGTAGTAAAAAGTGGGAGAAAAAAAGATGCGTTTCACGTAGGCTAAAGAGAAACAGTTTACACAGGCGTCGCACACGAGTGCTTCGGATTAATTAAATTCGACCACATAGCGGTCGTTAACCCGCGTAGAAATCTTATTTTACCGGCCTCGTCGCGTTCTTACTTGCTGAAACGTGAGTGCTTACTTCGCAGTGTTTTATCTTTAAAAAAAATAATAATAATTCCGCAGAGTTTCTTGAACAAAAAAAAATAATAATAATTCCGCTTCTGACAGCCAACCGTTGCACGCATCGGTGCCGTCATGCGACCTCCAGCGCCGAGTACGCGTGTGTAAAAACGAAATGCGCACTCACGCGCGAGGCTTCGGAGCACGTCAATCATCGACCGGTTCCGCGCAAGGCTCGCGCAATCGACCGGGACGGGAACGAAGCCACGGCGTCGGCCGTCTAATGAAATCAGGGTCAAGTTCAAGCGCCCCGGTATCGCTCGCAGACATGAAGTTGTTTTCTTCCTTTCCTTTCGGAGGCCACTATGAGGAGTCAGTTTAATTTCCGGAGAGCGGCCTGTTCAGCGCGGGCGCCGACCTGGCGTACCGATGGAGTAGTTTTGCCTAATGTTTAGTATGAAAACTTTGCAAACGTGTAGACTGGCAACACACGGATATGACTACGTTTTTACTACGTTTTTACTACGTTTATAAGTCATCTACCCACTGAAGATCGGGGATCTATGTGTTTGCTCTCGGAGCAAATCTCTAAATAAATATTTTGTAGCAACGAGTGATTGTTTGCAGTCAACTAAATGATAAAGCCGAAATGAAAACACTGGAAACTGAATAAATTGGTATTTAAAGATTACATTACTAGCTTTATTTTGCCGTACTGCCACAGCGTTTTGTTGCGATAGCAATTATATGGACACTCCAAAGCAGATTTCTGCCGTCGGCGTCGCCGTTGCCGTCGCCGTCGCCGTCGCCGTGAGGTTCCGTATGACGTCAATGGAGATGAAATCGTCGCCGCGCGCCGCCGAACGCTGTATGTGCGAGTGAAAGGGCACGAGGGACGCGCGCTTTCACGGGGAGTGAACGCACGGCGGAGAACAAACGCGCGTTCTGTGCCGTGCTCCCTTAAGGGCTGCAGAAGTAGGCGTCTCTGTCCTCCTTTACAATCACCATATATGTAGAGCAAACGCGCCTTCTTCTGACGCACGAAAGGCCGTGGGGGGGGGGGGGGGGGGGGCAGGGAGGCGACGTTTAGCTGCGGCACCAAGTGCCTATTTATATCAGAGGCTCCGGCAACAGTCACCAACGCCGCACGCATTTTGTGCGAACGCGGGCAAAACGCCGACGGCGTCGACAACAGTGCTGTGTGTTGCCGGTGCTGCTGCATTTCCAAGTTTGTACAGCGGATATAACTACTATCCTTACTTCGTATAGCTCTCTACTAAGTTGCTATCGCAATTGATGCTTCGCGTTTCGGGTGAAACTGCGACAACTTTTTTTTTTTCGTTTCTTTTAATTTTTTTGTGTGTGTCGGTGTAACGATGTTTTTCCACAAAAGTTACACTGAATGAAACTTCCGATTAGACTTGAATAGCTTGAGTTGAATAACATAGGCAAGTAGAAGACGCTCCAACGTGTCAATGCCTTCGCGCAGCAAGTTGATTTTTTTGTACTTTCTTGAAATAAAGTTTACCCTATTCTTCTCCTAACTTTTCACATGTAACTTATACGTGGCTAAAACAAATATATTTTGGGGAGAACTATTGGTGCGAAACTGTGGTGCCTCCATTACACTACTATGTACCAGAGTTGCGGAGTAGCAACTCCGGAGTTGGAATAATTCCGGAATCAATTCATATGTTCAAACACCCGGAATGGAATGGGAATTACTGGGAGCCTGAGATTCCGCAGTGGAGTTGAAATGGAATGGGCACATAGTGACGCAGCACTAAATTTTGATTTTAAACGAGACTACAAAACCATTGAATTTTCCAGTTAGGCTAAACTAGGCTTGGACAATTTAATACATTTCTCAATCTTTATTTAACACGACTCTTGCCGTATCCGCCTCTGCAGCATCCACTACGTCTACCTCTGCCGCGGTAATTATAAACAACGCGATAACTTGCACAATCTACACTTCTCATGACCCGGAAACCATTCTTCGTTGCAATGTTGAAGTGCATTTAAATACGATGACTTTTAGCTAGAGTAAATTTTTAGTTCAAGAGTTAAATTAGTTTACTCGTTTTAGTAAACTCCATAACATTTGGTGAATCAGTTAAGTTGTGAATAATTATTCGATTTAGCAAGAGCATGCTTAACCTACGACAAAGGACTGTAGGTCAGAAACGGCCACGTCACAAGCGGTTGCACACTACGTGAGTCATGGTGATTTAGAAAGCACGCCATATTTTTTCGCGCACTGTCAAGTATTTAGAAGGCGTTATAACAGGCGGTCAGAGAGGTATGCTGGGAAATAGTGCCCCTTAATGTGCCAGTAAATGTGAAAAAAAAAAGGCAGCAGAATTCAGCGATTCCTTCGGCCATGAACCCGTTTACTACGACAGCCGTATTCTCCTTGAATACCACCATCTTTATTTTGCTTGCCTGCTTTTTCCTTTAATAATAGTGCTCACGCACAATGGGGGAATCGTGTAAAATAATTTTGTACTTTGCTTTACTTGAAGTGCACTGCACGGCTACCATTTGTGAATTGCAATATGGGCCATAAGGTAATTAGTCGAAAACTTTGTTAGTGAATTTTTGTTAATTAGTCGATTATGCATTTCAACGTTTTGTGCAAGTAATGTCCGCCTCTTCGAGTATACCAGCTCATGAACTCGAATTGTGCGCTCTGCCACAGGCAACCTTTAAAAAGTTTCGAACATGTTCACTGTAACACCCGGTATATTAAGGCAAGCTGAGCGCTCCCTCTCGGCGACGTCAAGGCATCACTTTCCTGTCCGAACGCGTAGCTGCGAGCCACATATTTTGAGGATGCGGCTATCTTGTCATAAGAGAGAGGGTTTGTGTAACGTAAGATTATCGAGGCATTTCATATGAGCAGGAGGGCCGAGGAATGTATCAGCTATAGTTCACTATCATTTTCAGAAAAAGAATATGCCTATCGCTGTTCCACGTGAAATAGCAGTGTGTGAACCATCTCTATCTCTCTCTCTTTCTCTCGCTTCCCATTCCCCCCCTCTTTTTTTTTAAGCGAAGCTTGCTTTGCCTTCTTCCCGACGGTTTTCCGCGGGCATATATGTTTCGGCTTAGAAAGCACGAAATTGACTCACAAATTTGTGCCAGATAGCGCACCAACGTTGAACTTAATAAAGCCATGTGTCGACAGAAAACATGTACATATAAAGTTGGTCTATAGGTGAAGCACACAGACCCTTTAATGGAATAGTGCGTGATATACAATTACAATGGCCGCCTCTCTGATTTTCTTAATTTTCCCATATTTGGGCTATCCCAGTTCCTGGGACATTGGTGACGCCACTGGGAACGTGCTCATTCTTGGCCACTTTCCCAGAGTCAACAATTCGGAGGGCCGGGACGCCTAAATTCCTTCGTTGTACAGGCAAATTCCTCGTAGTGGTCTTCGTTGTAGAGGCGTTCGACTATATATATATATATATATATATATATATATATATATATATCATTGTGCCCCGTTTGTCGCGCAGTTGATTTCATGCCTACTATTCTGGCCAGCTGTGAACCCTATTAAATACAAATGGTTTGCTCATTATATCAACTGCGCGTTTTGTGCTTAAACTCGCATTTCAGCTGTTCTTCTTCTTCTGCTTCCTGGCATTTTACGTGCCAAAACCAGTTCTGATTATGAGGCACGCCGTAGTGGAGGGCTCCGGATTAATTTTGACCACCTGGGGTTCTTTAACGTGCACTACAACGCAAGCCCAGGGGCGTTTTTGCATTTCGCCTCCATCGAAATGCGGCCGCCGCGACCGGGATTCGATCCCGCGACCTCATGCTCAGCAGCGCAACGACTTAGCTAACTGAGCCACCACTGGCAGGTCATATATCAGCTCAATTGTGCAATTGGCTTGCAAGGTATCTTCCAAAACGCTAATATCATTACTTTTGTTAGGACGTTATGGGAAGTAGATGCAATGAACACGCAATTTCTGTGCCTGTTGCTGCTCGTTTGACATAAAAATAGCTTTTGTAATGATTACACAACTACGTTTTCTGATATCATGCGTGTTTGAAGCGAATGCATAGAAATCGAGAGGGATTCTTTGCGGTCATCTTGCGGACGGAGCATGTCACATCCTGACATCCTCAAGCGCACCGCCTACCTCTCACGCAAGAAATCAAATAAATGAAATAAAAATAAAAATCTAAGTAATCCCATTGAAGCATGATTGTGCGTCAAAAAAAAAGTAATACACAAGATGAAATATTTTAGTTAGCGCTGTGCGTGCGATGATCACTTGAAAATACGTTAAACCGAAAAGTCATGTTTTATTAGCTGGCTACAAAGAGATCTTTCGTATACGAGACGGGTTAACAGCAATTATTTCTCATAAAGCTTGAAGAAACGACGAATATTTCTCCCGTGAACTGTAAATGTATAATGCCGGAGCCTCCCAATTTTTATTTAGAGATACCGCAACGTGGTGAACTTGCATGGGCACACCTCCATCTCTTCATCATCATCACTGTCATCCTTCCTTTTCGTGGCCTTTTCCCTTCCCCAGGGCAGAGTCATCGTTTATAGCTGGGCAGAGTAGCAAGCCGGAGCAAGCCGTAGCTCAGGCTGATTTCTCTGCATTTCTGGGAAAAATCCGGTCCCAAGCTCTCTCTCTCCTTCTCAATATTTATCAAAACTATTTTTCTCCTGAGACCTTACTGACAGGGATTACAGGAAATTGCGGGAAAATATTTATCGAAAGATAGTAATTGAAAAATTCGGCACAACCCATCTCACGATCACTGTCGACGTTAATACGATTAGCATTGAAGCTATGTAGCGGCATATCGTACTGCTGAAGGCACCTTTATTTAGTGTGGGAATAATAACGCTATCGCATTGAAAGAGACAAGTCATGCGTAAATATTTCAACGTCGTTCAAACAGAGGCACTTAATGTACTCGGCCAGATTGCACAGTCTTTCCCGCATCAAAGGAAGCTTTTGGTCGCGAGGGAGCAAAAGCGTGGAGAGTTGGAAAAGTCGAAAGTAGTTGAGAAACAGTCAGTAAGTTAAAAATAGCGAAAACAGTTGGAAATAGGAAAGGTCGTATAGAGACGTTTGTTGCTGATAAGCGTAGGCGGGCAGAAAAGGGAGAGCAGCTGTTGGCTTTGAGGTATAGCGGAGAAGCACTGCATGGGGATTTGTACACGCGGTGCCCGAGACCGACGCGGTGGCCGCCGCACGGCCTCGCTTCGTGGGGGCGCAGGAATGGAGGAAAATAGCGGCGCCGCCTTTCACTTCTTTTGCGAGATACGCGAAAGGGGAAAGCAAAGAGATACGTCTCGCTCACGGGGCCGTTGAGAGTGCTTTTGACCGGCAACTCCACCCACCCGTGCGGCGCGCTCGGCATTTGCGCAACCAAGTAACAAAAGTAAATCACCTGAGTTGAGGCGAGCAGAAAAGAAAGTAGAAAACGAAGGCTCTCTTAGAAGGGGTGAGAAAGGGAGGGAGCGAGTGAACAACGAAAATACACGAAATGCCTGCGCTGTGTTTATATAGAGCATCGTGCGAGCGAACCCTTGGATGGCCAGCAATTGCCGCGCATGCGCGCGCCCCCGCATGTAGCAGCAGCCACCATCAGCGGCGGCAGCAGGAGCCTTGTCCCAGGGTGAAGCGGACCGTCATAGTTTTAGATAGTTAATTTGCGCGTAACGACCCGCAGCAGGCCAGCGGCGCGTAGCGGGCGGCTGTGGATTAATCTTGAATTTAGATCACCCCCGCGCAGTGCGCCCCCTTGGTGTTGAAATCTGGGTGCAAGCATGTGTGCGGTAATTCCCCGCGAACCCGCTTCCGCCCGGCCGCCCGCGCCACCCATTAGCCATCGCCGGTGCGCGGTGGACGCCGATTGTGGCGAGCATTTTTCGCGTCGGCCCCTGGTGCGCCTCATTCAGGGGAATCTGAAGTTCGGCGAGGCGCTTGGGGGAGACTTGTTGAGCCGGTGAAGTTGAATGTGACGGTTGTGTGGTATGTCGTGGGCAATATCCCGCATTTAAGGCGCAGTCAGCCAGCTGAAAGCGGGAAAAAGCGAAAAGAAATGAGTAGTGACATCACGAACAAACATCCAGTAACGTCAGGTTCTTGCCGCGATTTCCGCGCGATAACTCCCCTCCTCTTAATTTAAAGTGCGTTACTTGATGAGTCCAGAAGATAACGTCGAGTGCAGCCTATATATCATTTGTCCCACCATTCGGGTTACTCGAAGCAGTTTTCGTCGATGTTATTATAGTCACCTACTCACCCTAATATATACATTGAGTATTGCCGGCGATCGCGTATGTGGAGTAGATCCGGAGTCTATATATAGATGAAACCTTGAAATAGCGCAGGTCCGTTCCAAAAGCCAAGAAAACATGGGAGACGCTGCACTTCAAACGAAAGAGACAGAAGCAGTGAGCAGGCATACAAGACTCACTGATATAGAACTCTCTAGCTTGAACCAAGAGCAGAAAGTTGACGACAACACGACGTCTGTTGCATATGAGAGGCGCAAGTTAGTAAAAATCTGCCGCTGACTGAGTACTGAAGAACGGGAGAGAGAGAGAGAGAGAGAGAGAGATAAAACTTCATTGTGTCCATGATGGGGTCTGGAGGCGGCGGGGGTTGGGAGACTAACCCCCAGGCCTCCCCTTCCTCAGACGGCGGCCAGCCCTTGCTTTCTGGCGGCGTCTTCGGCCATCCGGACGGCCAAGAGCTGCTCTTCTGGGTCCAAGCTGAGCAGCAAAGTCTCCCACTGCTCGGCCGTAGTTATGATGTGTGTAGTGTTAGTGCGGTGAGTGTTGGTGGGTGTAGCTTTCGGGCATGCCCAGATGATGTGATCGAGGTCAGCGCGGGCCTCGTAGGCTTTGCAGAGTGAGGAGTATGCATCGGGGTAAATTCGGTGGTATAGCACGGGGTTTGGGAAAGTTCGCGTCTGAAGTAGTCGCCAAGTGGCGGATTGTGATTTATTCAGTGTTTTGTGTGCTGGTGGGTAGTGTAATCGCTCTCTGCAGTAGTGGAGGAGGATTTCTCTGAATGTGACCATGTGGTCGCACGCGTGTCCGCAGTGCTAAACTAAGGGCTCATCAGGACCGGAAGACGCAGGAGACGGATGATGCACCTGGTGTGCGAGAGCTCGGGCGGCATCGTGGGCGGCTTCGTTTCCAGCCAGACCCAAATGACCAGGGGCCCAGATGATCTGTACTCGGCGTTGCCTTGAGGCGGGAGTGTCGGAGAGCATTTTCTGGGCTTAGGGTGCTATGAGTCCTCTTGTGTAGTTGCGAATGGCCGTTTTTGAATCGCTGATGGTGTAGTGTGCATTGGTAGAGGCATAAGTCAAGGCGATGGCCGTTTCCTCTCCTTCTTCGGGTTGAGTGGTGAGTATTGATACGGCCGCGGCGAGGCGGTACTGCGAGCCCGCGACTACGGCGACCTCCATGGCGTTCTGGTGGGGGTATTCCGCGGTGTCCACATAGGCTACATCTGCGGCTTGGTCGTAGCGCTTTTTTAGATGTTTAGCTCTGTCTGCACGTCGCATCTGATTGTGTTCTGGGTGCCTATTACAAGGTATGGGCTATATAACTAACTGAGCGCGAATGTTTGGAGGGACATCTACTTTTGGTCCGAATTGGGTGGTGTAGGTTATGCCTAGGGTGCGCAGAATGTGCCTGCCCGTGGTGGAGTTGGCGAGTCGTTCATATTGGGTTATACGCTGAGCTTCAATAAGCTCGCCTATGGTATTGTGAAGGCCGAGGGCATCCAGTTTCTCGTTAGATGTAGAAATTGGAAGCTGTAGCTAGGGCTTGCTTATAGGGGCTCTTAATCATGGTGATGAGTTTGAGCTTGTCAGTCGCATTGAGGTGAAGGGACGGGGCGACGTAGGTGATCCTGCTAAGGGCGTAGGTGGTTACCAGACGAATCAGGTTGTTTTCTTTCATGCAGTGATGTCGATTTGCGATGCGTGCTATGAGGCGAGTGGTTTGGTGTACATGACTATCTAATTGCTTGAGCATCTCCGTTTTGTTGGATGCGTAAGCCAAGGATACGGATGCTAGGCACTGTAGGTATGAGTTGCTGATGCACGTGGAGTTGTATCTCGGAGGAATGAGGGTCTGGGCGTCGACCTCCCCACGTAGGCTTGTATAGAAGGAGCTCCGATTTCTGTGGGGAGCAACCAAGGCCGCGTGGTTCTACGTATGCAACAACCTCGTTTATGGCTTGCTGCAGCGTGTCGTGGATGTCCCCGTCGCTGCCCCCGGTGACCCACAGCGTGATTTCGTCCGTGTAGAGGCTATGCTTGAGGTTGGGGATACTAGCTAATCCGAGCAATGCCACGTTAAACAGAAAAGGGGACAGAAGCGATCCTTGCGGCGTACCTTTGCTGCCAAGGTGCATAATTGGCGACTGCAGCCCTCCGATGGTGATGGTGGCAGTGCGACCTGTCAGGAAATCCTTGACGTAGTTATATGTTCGGTGTCCAACCTGGAGTTGTGCCATTTGGGTCAGTATGGTCTCATGCGTGACGTTATCGAAAGCCTTAGTTAGTTCTATGGCCCCAAGATGGCTCTGGTGTCCAGCCTCAAGCTTTTATCGCCATCGATAATTTGGTGCTTGAGCTGCATCATGATGTCCTGAGTAGAAAGTTTAGCGCGGAAGCCAACCATAGTATTGGGGAAGAGATCGTTGTCGTCCATATGTTTGTGTATGCGTGTCAGACTGACGTGTTCCAGGACCTTTCCGACGCATGAAGTAAGTGAGATGGGGCGAAGGTTTTCGAGTAGGAGGCGCTTCCCGGGTTTGGGAATCATAATGGTTTTGGCTTCTTTCCATTGCGGCGGGAGTTGTCAAGTTTGCCTGTACTCGTTAAAATAAGCCGTGAGGGCTGTTAGAGAATCCTCATCTAGGTTGGGAAGCATTTTATTAGTAATGCCATCAGGTCCCGGGGCCGAGTTAGGGCGGAGTGCGAGGATGGCTGCACGTACTTCTGCTGAATGTATGGGCGGGTCCAGATGGTCATTAGCGGTTCCAGTGTATGCTGGAGCGGGTGTAGTAGGTTGAGGTCCTACGTAGCGGTCTATCAGCTCTTGAAGAATTTGTGCGTCCGTGCCCGGATGGGTGTGAATAATCTTTTGCAAGTTGTGCTGTTGTGTGTTCTTGCTGTTGGCCGGATCGAGGAGGCAACGAAGGATATTCCACGTTTTGGGTAGGTTTGGTTGCAACAAGCTCAACCGAACGCTCAGAAAACGCATTGCCACGCTCGCCCTTCATATCGAAGACTATGCACAACAACTTACTCGTGAAAATTGGCACAGTACACGCGACAGCATGGAGCGGCAACCAAACCTGAAGGACGGGAGGAAAATCAGGCGGAGGCCTGATTTTGAATGGGCCACGGATGTAATAATGTCGAGAGCCAGATAAAGATGAGGTCGACGCGCAAAACGAAAGCACCAGTTGCAGAGGATTAGGAAGTCCTTTGTCTAAAAAACGAGCGAGCAATGTGCGACCTATAAATCACGATGACAAAGCCAGAAAAGCACATTTTTCAACGATATCAACAAAAATTGTTTTGGCTTAGCGGCTGATTTGTTTTTTATGTGACCGCGTCAGGGGGCCTCTTAAGTGCTCAGCGACTGTAGTAGGCTGGGGTGGCGGTGACTTGCCTTTTAATGAGCGGATCGGTCAAATGTTTTCCTTGAATGGGGTCCCAAGGCCTAGGAGGACACAGATGGTACTTTCTCTCTCGTGTCTACCTTGGCATTTCTTGCAAAAGAGATCGTAAGTCTTCACTTCGAAATCTTATTTCTTTCCCAAATAGGAAATATCTATTCACTGCGTTTCAGAATGTTATCTAAGATAGGGTGATACCTGAGCAACAATGAAGAACAGGGGCGCGATCGGAGATTTTTGTTCGTTTCGCGTTCTGTTCAGGTTCTGCAACGAAACAAAGTGGCAGTATGAAAAAAATGCTTCCCAACCTAGATGAGGATTCTCTAACAGCCCTCACGGCTTATTTTAACGAGTACTGGCAAACTTGACAACTCCCGCCGCAATGGAAAGAAGCCAAAACCATTATGATTCCCAAACCCGGGAAGCGCCTCCTACTCGAAAACCTTCGCCCCATCTCACTTACTTCATGCGTCGGAAAGGTCCTGGAACACGTCAGTCTGACACGCATACACAAACATATGGACGACAACGATCTCTTCCCCAGTACTATGGTTGGCTTGCGCGCTAAACTTTCTACTCAGGACATCATGATGCAGCTCAAGCACCAAATTATCGATGGCGATAAAAGCTTGAGGCTGGACACCAGAGCCATCTTGGGGCCATAGAACTAACTAAGGCTTTCGATAACGTCACGCATGAGACCATACTGACCCAACTGGCACAACTCCAGGTTGGACACCGAACATATAACTACGTCAAGGATTTCCTGACAGGTCGCACTGCCACCATCACCATCGGAGGGCTGCAGTCGCCAATTATGCACCTTGGCAGCAAAGGTACGCCGCAAGGATCGCTTCTGTCCCCTTTTCTGTTTAACGTGGCCTTGCTCGAATTAGCTAGTATCCCCAACCTCAAGCATAGCCTCTACGCGGACGAAATCACGCTGTGGGTCACCGGGGGCAGCGACGGGGACATCCAAGACACGCTGCAGCAAGCCATAAACGAGGTTGTTGCATACGTAGAACCACGCGGCCTTGGTTGCTCCCCACAGAAATCGGAGCTCCTTCTATACAATGGGAGGGAGAGAGCAGCCAATCGGTAGGCGGTGAACACCCTGGACGACAAACGTCTGGGGAGTTCGTCGTTTTGGGTGACGTCAAAATGACGACACGCTCCTGTCAATCATTTGATTACGAGGACATCGTGTGCTAGGAGTATAGAACGCGACGACAGATGTGAAGTTGACCGCTGGATACGATACCGGCTTGGCATGACACGTCTGGTGGATTGGATCGGATCCGAATGGTGGCTGCGGCTACGGAATGGATCACCGCTTGCCGATTGGGCGGCTCTGTCGCTCCCGTTCTCATAAATTTTGCATACGGCCACATTGTGACGTTGCAGCAACTGAACACAACATGATGGCAGCCATCTGGCTGCCATCATGCTAGAATATCGCACTACTGCTGTCCTTAACAGAGTTTCTTACATTTTGCTATCATTTCGAGGGTTTTCACAATCTAGAAGTGGAATACTACCTTGAACCGGTGGAATTATCTGTCGTTGATCGGTTCATTCTTGTGTCCCAGAGCATCACTTGAGCTCTGGAGAAGGCCGTAGTGGAAGGTTTCGGATTACTGCAATAGCGAGGTTAGATGACCAATCGCGATTTTACATTTAAGTTTGGGCAGTCAGCGTTTCAAAACGAGCTGAAATAGCAGATGACTGGAGTCTTTTCGCTCTATCTCATTCAGAATAGGCCCGCCGCGGCGTGGAATCAAACATGGTACTTCGTCCAGTGAACTACTGCTGAACCGCTTATTGCTCTGCGAAAAAAAGAAAAAAAAAGCAACCTGGCTTTAACATGGTCACCTGCGCACCGCTGATTATGCACGCGCTCTAGGAAGCTACGTAGTTTCCGGAGCCTTCCAACATTCCAAGATCGTGTCATGAAGCTAGACTTCTGGACAAGCTTGCGCGATTAGTGCAGTGCTTGATGTACGTTTGACCTCCCCTTTTCCCCACTTCTTGTCCACAGCACTACTCTTATATCTCAGAATATAAACAAACTCCACATATTGTTGCATAGTTTCTTGAAAATAAGCTATGGCTTTGTTTGTAAATATTTGATCCGTGCTTGTATCTGTACGCCTACCCTGCTAAAATCCCTCCCTGGGATTGCAGTATCAATAAATAACTACGTATTTTTCCTTACTGAATTTTTTTATTCGCTTGGGTTGCCACGCCGTGTAACTTCAGTATGAAATTAAATACCGCGTGTTTCAGTGAATACTTTCAAAATTTCTTCAAGGTTGCCTGCGGCAGATAACACAATTCTAGTTCGTGAGCTGGTCTACACGAAGAGGCGGCCATCCCTGGCACAAAAAAGTGAAGTGCCTAATCAACTAGTTAACAAAAATTCAATAATTATGCTTTGAACTAATTACCATATGGCGCATTTGGCGATATACGAATTCTAGCACGGTATAGTTCGCAAGGCGGATCCACTCGGAAAGAATTCTCAGGATGACACCAGTTTCGAGATATTCATTCCAGACCTTTGCGGAGAAATGCATTGTCGTTCAAGCAACTTTTGTGCTTCAACGCATTAAACAGCGTTTTAAGAAATAAGTGAAACAACAGTGCATTTTTACCGCAAGTCTGACGGCGCATGTCTCGTAAATGGTGTGATCCACACAATTCTTTTACAAGTGGATATGCCTTGCAGTCTCACCCGCTAGAATCTGTAAATTGCAATGTGTGCCGTAAGGTAATTAGTTAAAACATAATTAGTGAATGATCGGTAATTATTTGATAATGCATTTCACTTTCTATTCAAGTAGTATCCGCCTCTTCGGGTAGATCAGCTCATGGACTAGAATTGTGGTATCTGCCACAGGCAATTAAAAAAAAATGTTGAACGTGTTCCCTGAATCACACTGTATAAACATGCAGGCCCATTTTATGCAGATACTGCAAGAGTGAAATATAGAATGTGTTGTCCATAAGCTATTGTTCATAGTCTTCGGTATGGTCGTTGTCTAATTTCACACCTCTAAATATACTTTTGCGGGCTGTCTTTGTCCCAGGACCCGTCCAAACTAGATTTTCCAAAGGTTTTGATTGAATTGTTTCCTGCTGTTACAGAGCTGCTTGATTGAAACCGTTCAGGTGTTCTGTTAGTGGATCATTTATCACAGCGGCTCATCGAATAAGCCCTCTCCCATTACAGAAAAATTCCTACTCGGGGAATGATTATCATACATTCAAATAAGGCAAATTCAAAAGTAAAAATTTGTATGCGCCTTTACAAGTTCGTAGTTATAACAACCGCATTTCTTATTTCTGGATATGTGAAGAAAATATGCACGCAAATTTGTGATATGGCGTTTTCACCTCATCAGAGAGAGTGTGAGAGAGAGAGGAAAGCTCTTTATTGAAAAGCAGAGTGATTAGCCAGCGTATTTTCGTCTACATGCTACTGTGCAGGGAATGGGACGAAGGAGAAGAAAGGCCATAGAAAAACGTGGGCTTCAGAAAAAAAAAGGTTACTGCCTTCGGATTTTATCCGCAACAGCATAAGTGTCCAAGGCTATGAAGGTACGTAATCGTGTTGAAACTTGATGGTTAATGCAAATGAAAATAAAATTACATTCTTGATCAGACGACGTGTGTGGGTCATAGTTCAGAGAGAAAACCTATTGATTCAATATATGAAAACACGAACTCCAGGGCTTTGAGCTGTTTTGATGGGCAAGGCCAGTAATCCAGCATCCGTGTCAATGTCAAGGGACCTTGGCAGAGCTTTTCCATGTTCATTTTATATTTATGTCGCTCGTCTCTGTAAGCTGGGCACTCAAGCAAGATGTACTCTAGAGATTCCGCGGCGCCGCAGTTCTCATGACATGGACTTGTAGTCTGGCCATTGGGAAAAATATACTGTTCGTGTATGCAATGTTTAGTCGAAGCCGGTGATAGAGGGTCTCAAGATGCCATGGTAGCCTTGGTTGATGAGTAGACTCAAGGCATTATGGTAGCCTTGATTAGAGTTGTGGGTCGATGTTGAACAAGACATTCTAACTGCCTGAAGGTGAAGACCAATTTTTATGCCGTTGATCGAGTATATATCGCTTTGCCAAAGCTGAAGACTCACTTTTAGAGAAAAACACTTTCAGAAATGTTATGAGATTATGGCCTTCGCCCTTGCATTACCTATTATACCGCAATGTCCTGGAAGCCACTGAAATGCTATCGCATGCCCAGCGTTAGATGCCAAGTGGTGCGGGTATGCTATGTCCTGGACCGAAATGTAATTGCTTGATTTAGTGATTTCTGTGCAAAATCTTTGCAATGCTGCTTTCGAGTCTGTGAAAATTGTCTATGGTTGTTGAAGTTGCCGTAGTACGTATTTTATCGCCTGTTTCATCGCATACAGCTCAGACAATGCCCATGACGTTACTCTCTGTAAACGCCATGGAAATGTCTGGCGTGAGGAAGGAACAAAAAGACCAAAGTAAGAGATGTGTAGAGGAGCCGTCAGTAAATATGTGCCTCGTAGTAGAGTACTTCACGCTCATGTAGACCAGGGTTGTCTGTAAGATAACTGCTTGAGGCACGTTCTTCTTGTAGTTTATTCTAGGGATGTACTTCCGTATGGGCAGAGAAGACAGCGTCCACGGAGGGAACCGTAGTGACATGATCTGTGACACCTGTTTGAGGATACTAAGACAAATTTTACCAACAGCTCGCCCGAATCCGGAATTGTGTTGCATTTTGATATAACTCAAGAGCTGATTCTTGTTTTTAACCACGTGTCTTATATGTATGCTGGCGGTTCTCTGAATTCATAACAGGTCAAGCCTTAACAGTGAGGATCATCATCAAAACGTTATCAACGTACAGCGCATCGCTTGAGAGAATAACAGAAAGTGAGGCTGGTCTGCGGTGTTTTCGAAGGAAAAGAGGCTGTGATATGCAAGAGACCGCTCGTAAAAATAATTTATTGTACAATAATACTTGACTGGCACTTGTTGATGGCAAGGACGTGTTTGCCGTCCTCATTTGTTCTTCGCCCTGAGGAGTGCCCTTAACGACTTGGCGCTTGACTGTGAACCGTTGGGTTAGGTTTGCACCAGCGTTGAGGTCGATGCAGCCCCTGCCAGTCTTCAGCGAAGATTTCACTAGACAGGAAAGACATTTGTCGATTCGATCTGAAAATGAAACAGCAGCGTGAAAACTATGTTACAACTATACAATTTTGGTGACGGCTATGATGAATTGGGGTGACGAGTCTAAAGGCTGGCGAGCTAACAAGGCATGCAATCTTCGGTACAGTGCGTTGTATATTCCCTCTTGGCGTGTTCTTGGTCGGTCAGTTTAATCATTGGATAAGATTGAGCATGGCTATAAACGGCTCAATCTTTAAGGACTGCGAGGGATAAAAGGGCATAAGGCGATACATACATCCACTGGAAACACAAGTATGACCTCCGCTTGAGCTCTAACGGAGACGCAAGTAGCTAAATGAAATAAAAGATATTAGCTTGCAGACCTCTATATGTAAACACATTTTTGATAAGAGATGCGTGTTATGAAGAGAGCAATAGGTGTTCCTATGTTTCGCTTTTTATTGCGATGCAGCTTGGGGAAAGGTGAGTTCTGTTGCATATGTGAACGCAAGTTCCTATTATCACGTCGGAATGTTTTGGAGAGCTGCAATGGCCTGAATTAAGGCATAGGGAGTCTCTGCATACAGACAACTGGTCTGCCCAAAAACAGACATAGCGTAGGACATCAAAATGTTTTAGGCTGTCAACATCTGTCACGGGAAGAGATGACAGCGTGTGTCAAAGAGCCAGTCGTGCCGTTGAAAGGGGGCATGAAGGAAGCAGCAGTGACCACAGCACGTTAATACCCCGTGAATATGTGTCATATTGCAGTCCTCTTACCATAAAAAAGTACAAATAAATACTAGATGGCTTTGTTTGAGCCTTACGGATGTTCTTACGTTTATGAAAACCAAGTTCCGATCGCCTGTGATCAGAACTTGGTCAGCCGCGAGGGTCATGTCTTTCCATCACATCTCTTCTCTCAAGGCCTCAGAGTCCACGTTTCGACTTAGGTTGAAGTGTTGGAGAAAGTGGCACCACTTTGGAATGAGCATGTCACCCAAGGACGACCATACGTCTTCCACCAAAACTCTGCACCTGAACACGTTGCTTGAGCGACACAAGCAAGGCGTGTGAAAATTTTCCTGACCACGTCCTTCTTAATATATGGTTCCTTAACTATTCGGACACATACCCAATGGTACATTATGTGTAGGGCCTTATTGAAAAGAAGTCATGCAAGAAACCTCACAACACCAAGAACTACTTGAGGCAGCCATTGTGGACGTGATTACCAGCATCCAGAAGAATCCCTTCATCAAGGCACGCAGACGCTTTTGGAGCCACATCGCCACCATAAATGAAATTAAGGGTGGTTTTATTCAATACTCCCGAGTAACAGATGTTTCATGACCTGTTTACGAAATTTGGCTCAATCATATTGGTTTTCCCAAAAGAAGTGGAAGATGTTCCTTCATTAAGCTGTTAATTCTGAAATACCTGCCACACCGTTTAATAAATTGGACAACTACTACCATCAGAGATTGCTAATTATTTTATTTGTTGATTTAATGGCTTGTTGTAGAACCGCTCTTGGAACGGCGACTCATGCAGCATGCTGCTGCTGAGCATAAAATCGCAGGTTTGATTCCCGGCCGCAGTTAGATGGAGGACGCACACAAAATCCCTCTTCTGCCAGCAATTAGGTGTTCGTTCACTAAGACCCCAGTTGATCAAAATTAGTCTATAGTTGTTCTCTGTGGTGTCTGTCATAGCTGCTATGCTTGAGCGAGTGAAAATGCTCTAATAAATCAGTAAATCAATGAATAAATAAGCTTTAAATAAGTGAAATTGTCAGCGAGTATGAGAATATCACACATAACAAACTATTGGGACAAAATATTTACGACGCTCCTAGTTCATTTTTGAGTTCGTATGCTAATGAAATAACCATTACTGTTTTTACGGTATTGAGTACTGAACATTATGGAATTATTTGCTTATTCAAGAGCGTAAGAAAACACACTACGCACCCGTATACTGCAAGAACACGCAAGTATTTCTTACCACCTATTCCTTAATGGTAGCCACCTCCCTTGATCTTGATGATGCCGATTGTGCCACCGTGGCCGCCTCCAAAGCCGCCTCCGCCACCTCCGCCGCCTCCGCCGAATCCGCCCCCGAAGCCACCACCGAAACCTCCTCCAAGCCCACCACCGAATCCACCACCGCTGTAGCCGAGGAGCTGTCCGCCGCTGTGCAGCTTGTTGATGTGGTGAATCGTCTTGACTAGATACGACGGTCCGGCCACGATCTTGCTTCCGCCCCCGAATCCTCCACCGAAGCCACCGCCGCCAAAACCTCCGAAGCCACCGCCAAAGCCGCCGCCGCCACCACCGAAGCCTCCGTATCCTCCGCTTCCGTGGCTGATGGCAACGCCCGTCACTGGAACGGCCGTAAGACCTCCGCCGTGCCCGCCTCCGAAGCCACCACCGAAACCGCTGCCGAATCCACCCCCAAAACCACCGGCTAGGGCAACACCGGCGAGTGTTCCAAAGACGCAGGCGATTGTCTGCAAGGGTCATGAGAAAATGTGTATTTCTTTAGCCAGCATTACCAAGGGAGCTCGCCACAGGGAGACGCAGCCCCAGCGACGTCCCGCGTCATAGGCCTGACGTGAAACACGAGGTCAAGTGCGGATTAGTTCATGCTGCAATGAAAGTTCCTGTCAAGACAGACTTCAGTAGACAGAAAATACGTGCGCAAGCAGCTACTATGATTACTTTGTTGACAGTGCAGGTAGATTGAGTTTGAATATAAACGATGGGCTGCCATTCAGCTTACATAGAAATTTTAAATGAATGTTACAATTTTTTTACGGTCAGTAGCAGCGCATATATTGTTACATGCATTCATGAACGCATTGTGATAACGCCGTCGCTTACATCATGCTATTCAATTGTGGACATATCGGCAGGTTTATTAAATGGTTTGACCTGTGCGTACCTGTCCGTGCGATCCCTGCGTTGCTAAGCAAAAGAAAAAAACAAGAAGGTGTAACTTCCTTGTAAGAGTAACAACCGCTTTCGAAGTATGAAAAGTGGCTCGACTAATAAACGGCCACAACCATGAAATAATAACTAACCAAAGCTGAGCAATCGTACAAACTGTCATCAACTCGCATTGCATCGTCAACCTCAACTACGGGCTGATATATATATATATATATTATTGCTCATTTTTCGCTTAAGGAGCGTACGTGCTTTCCCATGTCATATTGCAATGCACGAGTGCGCTTTTATACAGGTTTCATTCGTGTGCAAGCGGAACGCTTTCACCATCATTCCTAACACGTCAAAATAAGCGCTTCGTGTCAAACCACGAGAATACTTCGTAATGCCAGAATATGAAGCCACGCTCTGGCGGAAGAATTTCCTTTCAGTGCTGCGGACGTTTCTGTAATGATGCGATTGCGTAAAACTCTTGCCCTGAGCAAGACCGCGTACTCTACGAGAAGTGATCGCGTTGACAGGGTAACGCGCTCTCTTTTGGGCTTGACTTCGCACGCACACAAAGCGTCGAGAGCAGCCAGCGTGCAGCACTTAGCGCACATACTTATGCAGTGGGCTACGGCTGCTTTGTGCGTGTCTATTTCACTCCGTTCTGGCTCACCCACTACGTGGTTCAAGGCAATGGCGCACAGAAGGAAAACGGAAGTCGCGCTAAACCTGCTCCGCGAAATAGCGCGCTGAACAATTAATGTCGTACCTCGATTTCGTGAAGAGCTACTTCCAGCGCCCCTTCCTCGAAGGGTGCGACGCCAATATGCGTGCTGCCAAAGGGCGTCCTTAACGCGTCGTTATAGACGAAGTTATGACCCCGTTGCTCTAAACGCCATGTTCTAGTATTAAGAACGCCGCCGTGGGGAAAACATGGACAGTTTCCTGAACTAATCGAGTTATGATTAGAGTTGTGCCGAAGTCATTAGTACTGTCGTTTCCTTCAAAACTGTATCTTTTGCCCGCCTCAAGCTACGCACCATGCCGGATCACTTTACACGAGCAGAATCAAACGTACGATAGAACAGAATAACCTTTTTATACGTTTGAGCACTTCTGGAATATGTTGTGTCTTGATGTGTGATACACTGCAAACAAAGTTTCCCAGTGACCTTGTTAGAAGGTTTATTTGCATAAAGTGTAATTTGTAATTAGATTACTTCTCTCTGCATCAATTATCTGCAATAAAAATAAGAAACGAATGATATAAGAGGCGTTCGCATATGATCCCCTCAGTTTGGGTAAAAATGTTTTGAGCTTGCTTAAAACTTTGATCACAATTCAGTATAAAGAAATGTGGTGCTTTCTTGCATATACACGGTGCTCACTATTGGTCAGTCAGGGTTGGTTGCTGTTCTTTACTGTCGAAACTATACGTTAATTTTCGTAAAAATTTAACTCCTAAATGGTATGCAGTACGTGGCATAAGGCAGGTTTTTCAATTAGAATTGCAATGTCCCACCAATATTTCCAGGTTAATTCGAGATGTTTCAAAGGTTTCTTTGCCATAGTCCGCTTACAGTCAGATGTAGCACTTCGAACAATCAACAGCAACGAAACCTTTGAATAACACATAATCTCACTGCTACATATGAACTTATTTATCTAAATCGCGTTCAGTAATTTTGTGTCATCGTGTATGTATCCCGCAGGAGGGCATGACTGCCAAATGGCTAGAAATACAGACAGGGAAAGTGGATGCAATTCCTAAGTGTTTCGCCAGCTATATTATGGAAATGCAACCATGAAGCATTCGAAACATACTGCAAATTCTATCGAACCTCGTGGTAACATTACAATTAACCAAGATACTTAAAAAAATATTGCACGCTGAATGTTTACGCGCACCGCTGTAGCTTTGTAGCATGATTGTCTACAGAGCTGCTGCAACTATGGGAAAGCAGCAGAAACAAGCATGCTGTCCAGGAAACGGGCCCGCCAGCCGCTTTCAAACCCATGCATGCCTATTCTTACCAGAGCCTTCATGATGCGCGTGTGTGAAGCGATCGACCGAAGGCGACTAACGCTCGTCGGATGAACAGGCACGCTTTTATAGCGCGCGCGAACCAGATCCTCTTCTTCGTGCATTTGATTTTTCCGGATCCCTGTTTTGAATAACGGGCGCTCTTTGTCAATTCCCTTGCCCTGCTTGTCCGTATCGGGCCCCGTGCTGCTTGGCTCTCTCGCCATCACAGCAGGTCTCGGCTCCCGTCGAGGGGGCTCTTCTCCTCGCGGACGAGCGCCTTCAACACTTCCTTCTTGCCGAAAAGATGACGTCCTGTCGTACGCGAACTACTGACAGTTGTCCGGGAGAGGCGTCGGCGAGGGTTCGTCACGGTGCGGGCAAGGGTAAAGTGCGCGGAAGCTTGCGGCTATATACTGCCTCACCTCCGACGCGTGCACTGCGCGACTACCACACCGTGCACGCATTCTGCATGTATAAAACACAACCGACCGGGCAGCACGCGTTCCGTCTTTGTTGCCATTTATTCTTCGGGCGCGATTCCTTCTCATTTCTTCCTCCGTGCAGCTCTGGCGGTCATTTCGCTTTTCTACAAGGGCATGTGTATGCGAGGCGACGCCGGTGTCCGGAACTCGAGAGCGAGCCGCCTCCAAATGTCTGCACCCACAAAACAGCCGGCCAGACCGCTGTTACGGCTTTGTATTTCTTTACTTTCGTATTACCACCCGTTGATCGCCCATTCTCATAGATGTCGTAGGACGCGGGGCGTGGCATCCAGTGTATTCTGCCCCCTTCTTCCCATGATCCTGTGTACTGCGTTCCCTGGGACACTGCTACTCCTTGCAGATGCATTCCGCTGTCGCACTCAAATTATGTCGGCAATTGCTGCGTCTGCTGCGCTGACTTGCATCGTTGTTATCTTTTTGTCCCGTTTCCCTTGTGGACGGCAGGTGACGCAACGTAGGCCAGCGCAGAACAGAGGAGCAAGAAAAGAGGTGTGTGCTTACTATGATGGAGTGGCTGCACGCAAGCCTAAATGGGCGCACGCCACGCTCCAGGCGATTTCATTCTATAATAGAACCGTCCTAGTTCCGAGCCTTCGTTAAAGGCCCAGGACATGGGATAGCACGGTGTTGGTAGCGCAACTTTCTTTGTCCCAGCACCGCCGCTCTGCTGGTCTATTTTGCGGCGGTCCTCTTCTTCTTGGTTACATTCATCCTGCCTTCGGAAGCGCTGCATCAACCCTCTCAGCTCTGAGAATGGCGTCTGCCGTTTTCAGCATCTATGGGCAGAGACGGGAGCGAGAGGAGCGTCAGTCGCGGCACCGGTAGCTGCGTTCTATAAGGAGCGGCCACACGGCATTGCGTGCTCGCAAAATGCGCGCCTCGTGCGTCTAGGAAGTGAGAAAGCAGCGTACGGAGGCTCGTTGCGTAGTGCGAGCGTGTAATCGGAGCCGCCTATCGCGACAACGTGACATCGTGGAAGCTGTGGGCGTGGCGATTAAGCGATTTATGAAAGCAAACGTGCTTTCACGCCGAAGTATAGCGAACGGCTACGAACGGGTTATGTTGATTGATGACGGGAACACTATTGCCGGGCGAGAGCGAAGGACATAGATGGCGGTTTGCCACAACCATATCGGAACAGTATGTCCGGATTGTGTTCTTCCGCGATTGCCATCTTTCCTCTTGCAGTTAGTGTCTGTTAACGTAAGCTCAGGACGTTCCTGGTCATAACGATCGTCTGGGCAACGAGATCAATAACGAAATGCTTGCTTAATATTCCCCATATAAGCTGCACATAATGTGCGATGGTGCATTGAAGAAAAAGTATTCCCCTGAATGTTTTTTTCCCTTTTTTTTGCACGTCCATTTTTTTGAGCTTCTTATGACCTTGTGTTTGTTCCATTTTTTTTTAATTGCGATGATGGTTTGCTTTAAGGCATAATCTTTGGTGTGCACGGGCCTGTGTTGTGTATGAATTCAAGCAGTGTGTTGTCGTGTCTCTTTTCATGTACGCAGCGATCATAGCTGGTTGTGGCATTGTAGTGAAGGCCAACTAGCAGTAGGAGACCGGAGCGTTCCGCTTGCAAGCCTGGACAAGAGACAGATAAAGGATGCATAGAAATGCAGGGAGGTTAACCAGGGGTAGTTCCGGTTGGCTACACTGCACTGGGGGAAATGATAGGGTGGTAAACAGAAGGAAAGCGGAAGGGGGAAAGCGAGACGAACGAAAGTTAACCACCTACACTATAGAGCGGTAGCGGGCGGTGCTCTTAAAGTCTACAATGAAGGCCCCTAGACCGCAGGAACTGGATCGTAGCGCTATTAAAGCCTTCTGCGCGGAATTCTCTTGGGAACACTGGCTTGAAGGAGGAGGGAAAACAAGAGGTGAAAGACCGACAGGTTAACCAGATTAAGTGTCCGGTTGGCTACTCTGCACAAGGGGATGGGGTAAAGGCAGAAAAGATAAGAAAACAAGAGAAGAATAAGAAAACGAAAAAAGATTCAGAGCCATTTCACAATGTGAAGATGGACGACAAGCGAAGCTGTTGGTTTTGTTTAATTATATTTAAATTTTTTAAATTTGGTGGTTATGTTAAATGATTGAAAAAACACAACACATGACTTCGTTGCATTGCCGCGTGCTGTATGTTGTATATGCGAGTGAAAGCGAGTTTAGGGGACTAGATTCACCCCACCTTGCACCATCGGACGCAGCACGTTGGGCCACTGCGCGTTCGGCTTCTCGTCGCTTTCGCATCCCTTCGCGCTGCTGAACGTGCCGGCGCTCCTTGAAGACGCGCTTTATCTCTTCAGAGCGAGCGACACGGGTATTACCCATACCGAGTCCAAGGGGCAACTGATGACGTCGCTAGTAAAATCGCTATGTCAAGAGAGAATGATACACAGCTATTGGCTGGTAGACTATTACGTTTTATCACTGACGTTTCGACACGCATCGTCATAGACTAGCGTTTGGGCAACAGCGTTCATCGCTCCGGCGCATTGTTTTTCTCTCTTTGGGTCCTATATGTGTGACAAGGGTAGTTCAAGGGTGCGTTACATGACAACAAACCCACAGGAGTATGTGCCATTGAGCTTGGACTCTTTCTGCACTATCACCAGGATCGGCCCACAAGAAGAAGAAGCCGTTCGATCAGGACCGCACATGGGCTCCCGCCTCTACATCACTAAACTTCCGGATCATTGCCATCAACGCCACCACAATCAGCATCAATCGACTCCTTACGTCGAGTGGAACACGTGGACACACAAATCGACACTGTGAGTCTCTTGCTTCACGAATTACCTGACTCTCAACTTCGTAAGCGGCGTCCGCCCAGCTAACCCTAACGACGAGTACGGCCGGTCACCATCTTTTGTCGCACTCGAGAGCTAAGCCTAGGAGAGGTTAGGCTTACCTCTCTAGAGGTCTGGCCGAAGACCACTCCGGTGAACCAATGGCCACCTACCACGGTACAGAGATGCATCTGGAGCACATACAGATCCCACATCCTGATGAAGCTGACGGCGGAGACTGGCTCACTGTTAAGTATGGTCGGAAAAAACATCAACTCCCACCAATCTCTCTCTTCAACCCCGACACCCATCGGTCCACCGACTTCCCCGACTCCCACCGCTGCCCCGAAACGACCTCAAGGTCATCATGCCAGGGGTCCCTTCCTACGGCTTCTAAGGAGTGCCCTGATCGACTGAAGAAGACAATCCTAGCATCACAAAGGACCAGCCACCATGACCACTCACGATCGAGGTCTCGGTCACGCCCAGGCCAGCGACGGAAGCGTTCCTGCTCGAGGTCTTGCTCCTATTCGCGGAACCAACAGGGAGCGACCCGAAACCCCAGCGGACCTGCTGCGCCGGGATCACAAACGGTGACCCCCCAAAACAACACCCTCTCACCACACCTGCACACAGCACCCACCCCACACAATTTTTTCTCCAAACACAATACTGATATTCAACAGCAAATTCTAGCTGAGCTAAAGGCTATCAGAGAGGAGAACAAACGCCTCAACGAGGAAAACAACAAACTTCGCACGCACACTGCAGAACTATACGCCAGTCGTACCGCCAGTCAGGAGTCCGCACCAATAAGCACACCCTCATCACTATCATCTTCGGAAAGTTCTGAACCCATGCTTCTCGCGGAATCAGCAAAACTGACGGAAATCGCGCAAGTCGAGGAGAAAGTTGATGCACTGCAACAGCAGATGCTAGCCATGCAACAAAGTATCCAGCAACTTGCAAATGCAATCGAAGAAACACAGCTCGCAAAAGATCAGCGACGTAAGAAGGTGAAAACAATGGCACAACAGGAAGTAGAGCAGGGACACCCTGCCGATCCACACGTAAGCCAGGATGAATAGCAAAACCAACCAAAGCAACGAAAACCCACTCTTAATCTGGCAATGGAATGGTCGCAGCTACAAACGCAAGCACGGATCATTGAGACAGTACATAAGTAACGCCAACACGGCACCGAGCGTAATCGCACTGCAGGAAACAGGCACACACCCAACTCAAACCGGCTACAACACACATACCACCACGCCTGAAAGCCGCGTGGCCACACTTACAGCTAAAACACTCACTACAATACAACACGCAGTAGACGACAGTGACGTCGACCACAAGCTAATGAGATCCTACCCCTCCAAAGAGGCCGAAAGAGCCTTTTCATACTGAACATCTACAGCCCACCCAAGCAGAAGCAGGCCAAGTTCTACTACTTGATCATCAAATCGATTGCCATAGCCAAAAACAACAGCCTACTTATAGTAGGTGACTTCAACGCGGCTCACCAGGCCTGGGGCTACACGACAGCCACATCAAAAGGCACTGCACTGCAGTATATGATACAGCAGCACTGTCTCACCATCCTCACAGACCCCGCATACCCCACACGTCTAGTAAACAGCATCTCCAGAGATACGTTCCCTGACCTTACTCTCACTAAAGGGATACAACAAGCCACCTGGCACAACACGGAGGAAACCCTGGGCAGTGATCACTGCATCCTTGCCTCCACATTGTACGTTACGCATGCACGCCGCCCGATAAATAATATAACACTCACAGATTGGACAGCTTTTCGCGAAGAGCGAGCGGATGACTCCTCGAGGGCTATTGCGGATCTTCAACAGTGGGTACGAGAGCGCCAGCAAGACGTAGACAGACATTCAAAACACATCACACTCACCACAGACATTACGGCAGTAGATCCGCACCTTCTTCACTTGTGGGAGGCCCGTCAAGGCCTTGTTAGGAGACGGAAGTGCCTAAAACATAACCAGAAACTCAGAATACGTATAGCGAAACTCACGGCAACCATGGAATTTTATGCTGGGGTGCTCACCCGTCACAACTAGTGACAACTATGCAACAAGTTGCAGGGCACTCTTAGCACGGCGAAAACATGGTCGCTACTGCGCCATCTTCTTGACCCTATGGAAAGCAAAGCAGTCAGCCAGCAAACAATTCAACGTCTCCTCCACAACCACCCGGGTTCTGACGACGACATCCTGGACGAGTTGCGGGTGTGGTACATAGGAGATTTCAAACCCACGCAGGGACAACCTCCCACGTACAGCGGAGGCGACACCCACGATCTGGGCAAGCCGATCACCATCTCTGAGGTGTAACAACCAATCCATGCATCACATGAAACACCGCTCCAGGCAAGGACAAAATAATTAACAAGCTCCTGCACAATCTGGATGACGGCACCATTCAATCTTTTACTGACCTATTTAATCATCATTGGGAGGCGGGTACGCTACCAGCGGATCGGAAGCACGCGGCCATCATCCTCATTCCAAAGCCAGGCAAATCTTCCAGCTTAAAAAACCTTACACCAATATCACTGACTTCATGCTATAGGTAAGCTTCGGGAGCATTACATTCTGAACCGACTTCAACCTTACCTAGAATACAGCGATTTGCTGCTCGAAACAATGTTCGGATTCCGGCCCCACCTTTCTACGCACGACAATCTCCTTCAGCTGGAGGAACAAGTCCTTTAACACATCTCACCGCACAACAACGGAGCGATCTTAGCACTAGACCATAAAGGCACTTTCGACAATCTGGCTCACCATACCATCCTTACAAACCTAAGTCTTATCATCATTATCATCAGCATGTCCACTGCAGGACGAAGGCCTCCCCCTGCGATCTCCAATTACCCCTGTCTTGGGCTAGCGTATTCCAGCTTGCGCCTGCAAATTTCCTAACTTCATCATCCCATCTGGTTTTCTGCCGACCTCGACTGCGCTTCCCTTCTCTTGGTATCCATTCTGTAACCCTAATGGTCCACCGGTTATCCATCCTACGCATTACATGGCCTGCCCAGCTCCACGTTTTCCGCTTAATGTCAACTAGAATATCGGCTATATCCCTGTTTGTTCTCTGATCCACACCACTCTCTTCCTGTCTCTTAACGTTAGGCCTAACATTTTTCGTTTCATCGCACTTTGTGCGGTCCTTAACTTGTTCTCGAGCTTCTTTGTTAACCTCCAAGTTTCTGCCCCATATGTTAGCACCGCTAGAATGCAATGATTGTACACTTTTCTTTTCAACGACAGTGGTAAGCTCCCAGTCATCGACAGTGGTAAGCTCCCGTTGATCCTCACTCCTAAGTCTTTCCAGTCTAAGAGCTTGAATACTTCTAAGCATGCAGTGAATAGCATTGGAGAGATTGTGTCTCCTTGCCTGACCCCTTTCTTGATGGGTAACTTTCTACTTTTCTTGTGGAGAACCAAGGTAGCTGTGGAATCCTTGTAGATGTTTGCCGAGATATTTACGTATGCCTCCTGTACTGCTTGAATACGCAATGCCTCTATGACTGCTGGTATCTCTACTGAATCAAATGCTTTGTCATAATCTATGAAAGCCATATAGAGAGGTTGATTGTACTCCGCAGATTTCTCGATTACCTGATTGATGACATGGATATGATCCATCGTAGAATATCCCTTCCTGAAGCCAGCCTGTTCTCTTGGTTGGCTGAAGTCAAGTGTTGCCCTGATTCTATTGGAAGTTATCTTGGTGAATATTTTATACAATACTGAAAGCAAGGTCTATAATTCTTCAATTCTTTAACGTCTCCCTTCTTATGGATTAGTATGATGTTGACGTTCTTCCAGCTCTCTGGTACACTTGAAGTTGTGAGGCATTGCGTATAAAGGACCGCAAGCTTTTCAAGCATGATATCTCCTCCATCTTTGATTAAATCTACTGTTATTCCATCTTCTCCAGCAGCTTTTCCCCTGGTCATGTCTTTGAAGGCCCTTCTAACTTCATCGTTAGTTATAGAAGGAGCCTCTGTATCCTGTTCATCACTATTTCGAATGAAAGTAGCTTGGCTGTCTTGGGCACTGTACAGGTCAGTATAGAATTCTTCCGCTGCTTTTACTATGTCATCGAAATTGCTGATGATATTACCATGCTTATCTTTCAGTGCATACATCTTGCCTTGTCCTAAGCCAAGCTTTCTTCTTACTGATTTAATGCTGCGTCCATATTTTACGGCTTCCTCACTCTTTCCCACGTTATAATTTCGAATATCTCTTACTTTCTTCTTGTTGATCAGTTTTGACAGTTCAGCGAATTCTATTTGATCTCTTGAGTTGGACATTTTCATGTTTTGTCGTTTCTTTATTAGGTCCTTTGTTTCTTGGGAGAACTTACCTACTGGTTGCCTTGGTGCCTTACCTCGCACTTCAAGTGGGAGGTAAGGCACCAAGTCTTACCAAGGCACCACAGTCTTACCAACTGTGGTCGTAATACTTACAACTACGTACACGCCTTTCTAACGAACCGCACGGCCACAATATAGACATTGGCTCACTCAGAACCCCGAAGTTACCTACTGGCAACAAAGGAACCACACAAGGTGCTGTTCTATCACCCACACTTTTCAACATTGCCATGATGAAACTACCTGACAAACTCAACGCAATACCAGGAATCAGGCACGCAATATACGCCGATGATATCACAATCTGGACCACCACTGGTTCCGAAGGAGAAAAACAAGAAGCACTCCAACAAGCGACCGACGTCGTCCAGCATTATGCAAGAAGCAGCAGTCTCCGATGCACCTCCGAGAAGTCGGAACATTTAGTCGTTCGGCAGAAATCCTGTAGAAAACTCAATGAAATACCCCACATCACACTCACCCTCGACGGCAAAGAAATACCCACAATAAATCGCGTCCGCATCCTCGGCCTCCACATACAACAGGACGGCGGAGGCGCATACACCATACAAGGTCTGAAGCAGACAACCTTCCAAGTGATGCGAATGGTCAGCCACATCACCACCAAACAATACGGCCTAATAGAAAACGACGTAACCCAGCTCGTCCAGGCCCTGATAATCAGCCGCATCGCCTACGCTGCCCCGTACCTACCCCTCACTCCCGAAGAGAAAGGTCAACTAGACATACTTCTGCGGAAAGCATACAAGAAAGCGCTCGGCCTACCACCGGGAACAGCCACACTCAAGCTCGAAGCCCTAGGAGTCGATAACACAGTAAGAGAAATCATAGACGCCCACGTCACAAGCCAACGAGAACGCGTAGCCCTTACACCAACAGGCAAGAAGCTCGTAGCGCGCCTAGGCTACCCCACACAGGGCCGAGCCCCAAAAATCAATCTATCTGGCCCCCAACATCCGGGAGCATATCAAGGTAGCCGCCATCCCCAGAAACATGCACCCAGAACATCATGCCGGTCATCGCCAAGCTCGCGCAAAGACTCTTCAGGCAAGATACGGTAATCTCCCCACCACACTATACACAAATGCTGCGCAGTACCCCCGAAAAGCAGCCATGGCAGTCAGCGTTGTCGACCATAACCTTCAAGAGGTGGTCCCGATGACGGTCCGCACTGCCAGCACCCTCGAAGCGCAGGAGACAGCCATCGCCTTAGCCATCACCTCTCGTCAAACCAAAGAACACGTTACAATTATTACCGACTCCCAAGCAGCTTGCCGTAACTATGCCAGAGGCAGAATATCTTCCGTCGCCGCCCGACTCCTCAAACAAGCCTCCCAATTCTCCGACGTTGAAATAGTATGGACTCCAGGACACGAGTACCTCCGTGGAAATCAGCGTGCGCACACTGTAGGCCGAGCTCATGCCACCCGGGCGCCACAAGAGAGGGATACGGCCGCATCTATGGAGCCCGTACCTTTACAATACAACGCCTTATTACACCACCACAGATTGAACAGACGACCCTCTCACGCGAAGACGCAGTAGCATGGCGACAATTACCAACCAACACCGAGCCCCATTTAAGCAGATTACACGCAATACACCCTGCACTGTGTTCCTACAAACGCCCCATTTGTAACGAGTACGCTCCCCTATATCACACAACACGGGCGTGCCCCAAAATACAGGTAGCCCCTCACATACCCAACCCGAGCAGTGGGAGGCCGTGCTGACTAGCTCCGAGGAGAAGGAAACAACTTAATTAAGAAAATTTTCAGGGCGTTGTAGGTGGCCGCTTGTCGGCGGCGACCTCTTCCGCCCAGACAACGATTCCTTTTTGTATCTTTTCTTCAGGAGACCGTATTAGGGTCTCCCATGTCGTTTCAGAGGGAGCTGGCAGAAGCTCTCTGGATGGGGGAAGACCCTCGCATTCCCAACGGATGTGTCTTTGGTTTGCTATGGCATTTTTGTCGCAGTTTTGGCATATTGGGTCAACCTCCCCATCTGTGAAGATCGCTAAGCGATGAGGAGTGATAAGGCTGTTAGTTTGAATTCGGCGGAGGATAGTGGCCTGCGATCTCGTAAGGTTGCTGTGTGGTATTGGGTATATTCTCCTGTTCTCTTTGTATAGGTTGGTAAGTTCGTTGTAGGAAGTCACTACCTCTCCCAACGTGGGGTCCGCTTCCAAGGAGAGCGCGACCCTCCTGACCAGCAACAACTGGTGCGGCGGGCCCGGGAGACAGCAAGAGCCGCAGGAGCCCTGGACTCAGGGCACCTCCCAGCACAAGCAGTAGGACACCTTCTTGTTCTTTTTTTTCTTAATAAATATTTCTCCTCCTCCTCCGGCCCACATGACAGGGGTATGTGCCATTGAGCTTGGACCCTTTCTGCACTATCACCAGGATCGGCCCACTTTGTTGTTCTACGCGTCGCTTTGTTCGCGGACGTGATCCGCCAAAACCCAGCCATATACAGCGTCGCTGTAAGAAGGAACGCATAAGTTCTCACATTCTATTGCTTTTCAATGAGTCCCGTTTCTTTTAAAAATCACACTAGCGCTTTTAAAGCAGTTCGTGGCGACGTCGGCTGGACCAGGGTCCAAGAATTCTTGCTTCCGTAAGGGGATGGTTGTCAATCTTGTCGAGCGTGGCACTGAGGACATTTCTTTGTGCATTCAAACGACGACATTCGCACAGAAGGTGCGCTATCGTCTCTTTGCACCCGCAAACTTCACAATCTGGACTTGTGGCCATTCCGATGAGGTAGGAGTACGCATTGGTAAAAGCTACGCAAAGCCATAGACGACAAATGAGAGTTACCTCCCGCTGTGGTAAGCCATGTGGAAGGCGGAGCTTCAGGTCAGGATCCAGGGAACAAAGGCGGTGGTATTTAGAGTCTGCCGAATACCATTGGGCCAACTTAAGCTCACGAGCAAGCGCACGGCGCTTTCCCGCTGCGTCTGTTCTTGACATCGGGATAGCCATGCAATCGGCACTAGTATGTGAACATCGAGCGGCTACGTCTGCTTTCTCGTTTCCAAGGATACCACAATGACTTGGTAACCATTCGATGTCATGTCCTTTCTCAACTGCCCGATTGTAAATTTCTCGCGTGTCCGCGACAAGTCGTTCGTGGGGTCCGCGGCGTAATGCATAGAGAAAACGTTGGAGGGCGGCCTTGAAATCACAGAAGATGCACCATTTCTGGGGCGTTTCCTGATCAATCAATTGAATGGGTTCTCGCAGAGCTGCAAGTTCGACAGCCGTCGTTGATGTCAAGTGCAATTTCCTGAATTTGATCACTGTAGATCTTGCTGGGACAAATACCGCAGCCCCCAAACTGGAGTGCATGACCGACCCATCAGTGCAAACATGTAAGCGGTTACTGTGGACCTCATGTAGTAGGAATAATGCTGCCTGCTTCAATGCTGCTGACGGCATTTGTGCCTTTTTTGATTAAATGTATGTAATTAGAGGTTGGTGCCTATATGTGGCGCCAGCGACCCGTCTTCTCTTACATGGTAGTTGTCAGAAAGTTGTCAGCTATCACATAACTGGACTAGTGAACACATGGACGAACATTCACGTACTAAGTCTTAACTGAAATATAAACATGTTCGTGCAACACAAGAGTTCACATAGCATAAATACTCACTAAACCGAAGTGTTCACACGCAACACATGAGTTCACAAAGCATAAATGTTCACAAAACCAAGATGTTCAACCAGAAGATGTTCGGAACATGCGAATTAGGTCCCTCTTGAATGCCGCGCTCTAAATACAACAGTCTCGTATGCAGACATAAATGCTACATAAACAGGAAGACACAATAAACATGTAATCAAGAGTGCCTATTAATAATAACAATGCGAGCAGTAACTGTTATCTGACTTAGTATTATTGTGGTATTTTTGATTCCTCCAAAAATTGTACTAAGGCGCAGCGATGTTTTGAAGTTTTTCTGCCGGCTATATGGACCCAAACTTTTTCCTAAGGATAGTGGCCTTCTATCCAAGCCATATAGTTTTTCCGAACGCTTCTTACGGGTAGCATCATGTTTTTTTACAGTGTAGAAGAAGGTGTTCTATGTATTCTTCGGCCTCTTCACACGAGCATGTAACACTGTTAGCTTTTCTTATCCTATACAGGAAGCTTTTAGTACAGGCAGTGCCTAGCCAAAGCCAATGAACTGTTTTTTCAACAGATCAGCTAATTTTAAACGGAATATTGAATTATATTCCAGTGTCAATATTATATAATTGGAAGTTCTGCGCATCATTTATGAACCAAGTTACCTCGGACAATCTACTGCATAGTTTGTTCAATAAACACCGCGCATAACTCGTTGCTAGAGCAACTAGCGATAATTCATTCTATTGATGCGCTACACGTGCCATGTGATCAGCTGTTACATTTCCTATAATTTCACAGTGACTTGGAATCCACTGGAAAGTTATGTCGTGTTGTAGATCTTTCGCTACGGCGTATGTCTTCTGTATTTCGTATGCCAATGGGCTGTTTCTTTTTCTTAAGCTGATTTCATTTAAGCTCAGCAATGAGGCTTGCGAGTCACTCAGAACTACCCTGCGAAGAGGTCCTGACCGCTGACATATGTAACGTAAAGTAGAACTTATTGCGTAAAGTTCTGCCGTTGTGGACGTCGTAAATTGGCAAAGCTGATAAGCTCTTTTCTCTTGGTATGCAGGTATATAAAACGCTGATGTAGAGCTTTGTTTCCAGCATAATCCATCGGTATATACGAGAATGCGATCTACGTATTTAGTGTAAAAATGTGATAAAGTTAATTGCTTTATCACAACTACAGGCATATCACATTTACGACCTACTCCAGGAATTGAAGTTACTATTTCTGGAATTGCAAGTCGCCATGGTGGATGAGTTGCGCATGCAGACCAGTATTCGTAAGCAGGTAGTAAGTTCTTGCACCGCCACATTTCTTAATGTATGCGTGCAGCGGTTCTATTCTTAAGGTCTTGGCATAGTGGATGATTAGCGTGGTGTGTTGCCAAACGAAAAAAGTGACAAGTTTCCGTAAATCTTAGTGCATGAAAAGTTGGTTGGCGGGACTCAGCAATTACCAAAGCACTGGCAGATGCACGGGGAACGCCAAGACATATGCGAAGGCTTCTGGCCATTAACATTTGAATTGTTTCCTTTAGATTACGGGATATTCCACGTAACACATTAACAGAGTATGCTATTCTTTGTCTAATGATCGCTGAGTGAATGCGTAATAAAGAAGAGGTTGAACTACCCCATCTCACTCCAACAAATGGACGAAGAATGTTGATTAGAGAGTTAACTTTCTCGTCCAATGCTTTTATTTGAGGAGTCCATGATAGCCATCTGTCTATAATAATACCCGAGAACTTGTGTTGTCGCACAAGTTGCAAACGCGGAGAGTCCAGCACGAGGTGGAATCTCTGGAGGCATTTACTTGTAAAAGGAAGTACAGTAGTTTTCTCAAGTGAAATAATCATACATCTACTTTTCAAAAAATAATTAATCATTGTTAGGCCAGCTTTTAACTTTTGCTGAATGGCTTGAGTACTCGACTGAGATGCCTATATACACAAGTTGTCTCCATATAGTGAATAATTCAAGGTAACAGGCAGGATATGGGGTAATTCCAGTAAAATAGAAATGGACTGAGTACACTACCTTCTGGAACGCCTTTATTCACTTTATGCTCTGTGCTTTTGCGATCAGCAGTTTCGATATAGATTTTCCTGTCTCTTAACAATTTCGAAATCCATCTCAGTGTTCGGCCAACTATGCCCAACTGAATTTACCCATGCAGTACGTGAGTGTGGCTGGCTGTGTTAAATGCACGCTTTTTGTCTAGAAACACTGCAATGGTGATTCTCCCACAGCTCCTCTCATGATCTACGCATGTAACAAGATCTAAAATAGAATCCATCGTGCACCGGCGCCTGCGGAAGCCCGCCATATTTTAGGGCAGTGCGTTGGTGCATTCTGTCCACCACTGAAGCCTAGCATCAATCATCTTTTCCATAAGTTTACAAAGGCAACTTGTCAGGATGACAGAGCGGAAAGAATCTAACGATAAAGGAGTTTTACCCGGTTTTAGTATCGGAACCACTCGTGCAATTTTCAGAGGAGGAAGACATTCCGATATCCATGCATCATTCAGTAATTTTAATAAAGTGTTTGTGCCTACAGGACCCAGGTTTTTCAGGGCAGCATACTTGACCTCATCAGGTCCAGCTGCTGTCCTCTGGCGGCACGATACAAGTGCGTTCTTTAATTCTACTAGTGGAAACGGCTGATCTAGGTCATTATGATCGCTACTGATAGAAAAATTGATCGATGCTTTGACTTCTTCGACAGAGTTACTGTATTCAGACGTGTTTACTGCTGCACTTGGGCGTGTAATAAACTGACAAAACTCGTTTGCAACAGTTGTTTTGGGTACTATCTGGACTAAAGCTAGAGCTCTGAACGGTTGTTGCTGCGTTACTGGTCCACTTAGAGAGCGCAGAACATTCCATAGTTTTGATTCCGGAGTATAGGGAGTAAGTGAAGTGCAGAATACCTGCCAGCGCTTTGTACTTAATCGCTCCAGCTGCCGACGGCTGATCTAGGTCATGATGATCGCAACTGCCTAATTCTTCTTCTTCTGCTTCTTGATGCCTGGACTACACTCTAAAAAAAAAAAGGAGTGACCCTTGCTCCTTTAAAGGAGGAACGGCGATGTCCCCTATGTTCGTCTTTAAATGGAGGAACTTTCCTCCCTCATGGCTGGGAGCAACTGTTACTCCCTTTCCAAAACCAACATGGCCGACTCCAGGCAAGTGAAGCCAGCAACACGACTATAGGCTTAACAACTAGGATTGAAGCTACTAGGGGCGCCAATACAAGGCTTCGAGATTCGCACGCACTGAGCAATGGTCTCGGAGGCTACATGCAATAAAAGATTTTAAAAAAATTGTATGTACAAAAAGACATTTCCCACACGCGAAACATGTGCGAACGTATTATTATAATATTATGACACACATTTCTTATATAACATTCTATTAATTCTCAGACATTATAATATTTAATTAATTAATAACACTTAATTAATAGAGCTTACACACTGGTCATTCACCTAGAGTAGTATTCAAATGTACACATACGCATTCAATTCATAGAGCACTTGACAATCAACAACACACGCACATAGTCACACTGTCCGGTTTATATAATACACATGGTTACATTAACAAGCATACATAGACATTTTACACACACGTAATCAAACAGATTCATTGACACAACAATTCATAGAGCACTGACAGAACCAACTCGCACACATTCGCATATAACGACACGGTTCACCTTTTTTTTTTTTTTTACATGCTTTGTGTACCTGCGTACGATCTTATATAGTCACGAAATGCGACCCCCCAATTGTGCCGGAATGCAAATCAGTTTTCTGCCAAGTTAAACAATTGCTGGTAAGACAAAGCTAAACGTATTAGGTGGTATTACAGGTGCAGGCAATGCACACAGACCTTTTAATATAAAGATGCAGAATTTTGAACGGTTTAATTACAGGGTTTTAACGTAGTCCCGTGGCTACGGCGTTGCGACGCTAGCCACCCTACCGCTGGGCTCGAGGACGTGACGGCCGCTTTTGGGCAGAAAGTAAAAACGCTCGTACAGTGCATTGAATGCACGTTTAAAGACCTCGAAAATACATTACAGAATTAACTGTTTTGTCTCGCAACATAGTTGGGCGCAACACGGCTAGTTAATCATGTATCACGGAGGCCACCACAGCCTCACTAGTGTGCAGGTGGCGCCGTTGTCATTCCTCCGTCTACAACGTGCTTGTTGGATGTGCGAGCGTTTGATCGTGTGTTTTTGTGTTTGCGGTAATGAAATGTGACGTAGTTAGCTTCAATAATAGTGCGAGAAGATAGCTTGTGTCTTGCTGCAAACTCGCCTTATGCGTGGCGCGCAAGGCAAATGTGGACCAACGATTTTCGTGCCGGGTAGTGCGTTGCCTTTGTGTCATGGTTGCGGAAAGTTGGGTGCATGGCGCAAAGAAAGCATGCGAATTATTAGCGTGCCTGAGCTCGTCCACTACGCAGCGGCATGTATGCTGCGACAGCGTCTCCTTTATTTTTAGAAAAATAGAGGAGGCGCTGGCTGGGACTAACATCGTCGATGCAGCACCGGCAACTTGGAGAGCGCTTTTAGACCGCGTCGTACCGTTTGAAAGGTAAGTAATCGTGCTTGCTAACTACACGCGTATTGTGCGTGCTCCCCATGTGTGCACAGAATGCGTGAACGTAGGAAATGGTACTCCCACGACAACAGTAATACCTGTGCTGATGCTTGCTGAGCGCCGGTTGGCAGAATTCAGTTATGCGAGTTTATTGCCTCAATGCGAAATTGAAAATCTTGATAAGCGTCTTCTTCCGATGATAAATATTACGTTCGGAAATAATCATGATCATCATGTGCACCTGTGCTTTTCTGCTGAAGTTGCATAATAGCGACCCATGTGCTTCACCGATTCTTACTGCAATCCCGTTTCCTCGCTTATAAATGCTTCGACGTCGTAAATAATCTGCTTATGAGGTTTTCGGTTTACGAGCAGTTTATGAGAAAAAAATCACAGCTTGCTACTAGTACAGCTTACTTTTTAAGACAAGGTTTGTTGACATAACTTATACGCAACTAAACATGACAGGAAAGTTGCTTATGAAAGAAAAAAGAAATGAATTGTTGTGTAAAGAAACATTTGTTTGTGATGTGCTGCTCCTGCGTGTGTTGAAAATTTTACTGAGATGAAGGGGCCCTATTATCATGTACACTGTTGCCACCCTGCACTAGTGCAAACATTGTTTTCATGACTATTTTTAGGTGCTCCTCGCATGTGTTCACCATGTGACAGCTTTAATGGGCTACTGCTATAAGTTAACACAACTTATTTTATAGTGGCGAGGCTGTGACCACATAACGGAGGGGACTCCTTGGCTATGGCTGCCGTGGTGCAACGTGTAATCTGGATGGTCGAGTCAGGTATGTATGAAGTGTACGTGTTCCAAATAGGATCTCGGTATCATTCGTCGATAAGTTAGTCGACATATTACTCAACTCAGCTTACTAAATTGACTAAATATTTATGCAACTTGCTGCTTATTTGTGTTCATAGCTGTTTTGCGCACATTATCATGTTCTATAAGAAAACTAGACCCAACATGTTGTGATGAGTATTTTTTCTTTCAACAATCACTTGGCTGCGATTAACATTACATTTTTGCTAAGTACACGGTGTGTTCATTACTTTTTATTTTGGTTTCATTGTTCTGAAACTGTTTTTCATGCTGTAGCTTTTATTTCCGATTTTCATCTGTTTATGCTACACGCTCGTGCAGTATCTGCGTATGTAAGAATTCAAAGTGTAGTGGGCCAAATTTGTCACAGGTCTAAGCACACGGCGTGCTTAGCATTGTTTAACATTTACAATTATTTGTCTTGTTCCCAGAATAAATGCCACTGGCAAATGTACATTCGACGAGCTTGGAACTTATTGAAAGGATACATGAAGGCCAGTATTCACTGTGCGTAGCTACTACACCAGTGAGGTGTTTTCTAGTAAGCTTGCTATTTTATTTTATATTCATGGCAAGCTATTCCGATGCATGCAAGTAGGCATTGTAGCAGTTGCGAGTCTGTCCAGTTACATTGTTTTTCACTTTACGTCAATACAGCATAGACCGCAGAGTTAGCTGGTAAATAGTTCAGTGTATTGATACTGTCTCATTAAAGAAACACACTACTTCGCACATAGTGCTTAAATGTCTGCTTGCTCTTATGGCATTTGCTGGTTATTGCCCCGCCCCAATGTTGCTCATCAAATGCATTTGATTTCAACATGACCACACAGAACATTCTGATTGACACTAGTGTAATTTTAATAGTGATAATCAACCAGCCAAGGCTTAATTCTACAGCTCTCAAGAATTATTTCTAATACTTTGGGTTCCTTTCCATGTGTTCTGTTTCATCCTGTGTTTCATCAGCACAGTGGGCAGTCCTTTAAAATTATTCATTCTACTTGGCGCTGTTCAGGTAGAAAATGTTAACCAGCAAGTCCAAATTATAATGCTATCGGTAAGACTTCTATTACTGGGTGGATGAATACAAAGTGCTATATGTAATTGTAAAAGTATTTTTGACAAAAATACCGGTGTCTAGAACAAGCACCATATGCACTGCAACTCTTAGTGTTAAGTTGGGTAGGCAAGTATCTATGCCAAGTTATACTTGCACATATGCTTTCTACATATTAGCTAGTATTTTAGCTACATGAAAGAGCGTATGTTGTGACTGCTGAAGTCAAATTTATGATTGATGTGCCTGCCTGTTTTTGTTGTGCACTTACTGCTGTGGTGTCTTAGCATTGTAGCCATGTGACAACTGAAGTATTGCAACAATGTGTAAGCTAGCTTGCACCTACTATTGCTACAGTATTCCAACAGATACCTATCACCATATTTGTGCATTTTCTGAGAACCAGCTGTGTTGGCTATGTGCAATTTGTAGTATCCTTATGAGTTTGCCGGTCAGTTCACGTAACTTTTGATGACATAATTTACAGAGAGGGAAGGGAAACAGTACAACATGAATGCTGTTAAAAAGGGACTTTTTATTTTGATGGAAGGATTCAAAATAACAATAAAACTGGATGTGTGCTTATATCTTGCGCAAGTCCTATCAGAGGGAAGGCGGAAGTTGTAATACAAAGGCATAAAATCACGATAAACAGTATTTGCATTAAAAAAGGTGGATAAGCACAGACTAATTTCGTTCCCTTGTCATCAAGAAAGGGTGCTTTGTCATGCATTGATAACGGGGCTGGCTCACATGTCTCGTTTGTGTGGTATGCCTCACTGATTTCTCTTGGCACTCTTTCCCCGTTTGTGAAAACCGATGAACAATCTTAATCCGGCCTCAAGCCCTATCATGACAATGCACGGCCATGTCGAGCGAGCATACTGGCCTTTCGAGTGAAATGTGATGATTAATGTGTTCTCCTGGATGCATGTTGAGGCACCAGCCGGCCAGTCTGCCCCATGTACATTCGACCAAATATACAGATGATCAAAGGAATAGACCACACTAGCACTGACGGACACAAGACAAATTTGGTGGTATCTCTAACTAAGCAAGCCTCGCTTGCCTGGGTGCCTTTCTCACTTCACCTGTGGGCTGCTATGCACAACAGTCCACAAGTGAATTGAGAAAGGGGAGCAGGCAAGCGAGGTTTGCTTGGTTAAGGATACCACCAAATTTGTCTAGTGTGCGTGGCAGTGTGCTGTATTCCTTTCACAGGTGGTCAAATGTATACAGGACAGACTGGCTGTTATCTAAATACGTGCCAAATAAATCATCACATTTCACTCGAAAGGCCAGTATGCTCGCTCAACATGGCCGTGCATTGTCATGATAGGGCTTCAGGTCGGATTAAAATTGTTCATCTGTTTTCACAAACGGGGAAAGAGTGCCAAGAGAAATCAGTGAGCCATGCCACATAAATGATACGTGTAAGCCAGCCCCGTTATCAATGCATGAAAAAGCAACCTTTCTTGATGACAAGCGAACAAAATTAGTCTGTGCTTATCCACCTTTTTTAATGCAAATACTGTTTATCGTGATTTTACGCCTTTGTATTACAATTTCTGCCTTGCCTCTGATAGGACTTGCGCAAGATATAAGCACACATCCAGTTTTATTGTTATTTTGAATCCTTCCATCAAAATAAAAAGTCCCTTTTTAACAGCATTCATGTTGTACTGTTTCCCTTCCCTCTCTGTAAATTATGTCATCAAAAGTTACGTGAACTGACCGGCAAACTCATAAGGATACTACAAATTGCACATAGCCAACACAGCTGGTTCTCAGAAAATGCACAAATATGGTGATAGGTATCTGTTGGCATACTGTAGCAATAGTAGGTGCAAGCTAGCTTACACATTGTTGCAATACTTCAGTTGTCACATGGCTACAATGCTTAAGACACCACAGCAGTAAGTGCACAACAAAAACAGGCAGGCACATCAATCATAAATTTGACTTCAGCAGTCACAACATACGCTCTTTCATGTAGCTAAAACACTAGCTAATATGTAGAAAGTATATGCACAAGTATACTTAGCATAGGTACTTGCCTACCCAACTTAACACTATAAGAGTTGCAGTGCATATGGTGCTTGTTCTAGACACCGGTATTTTTGTCAAAAATACTTTTACAATTACATATAGCACTTTGTATTCATCCACCCAGTAATAGAAGTCTTACCGATAGCATTATAATTTGGACTTGCTGGTTAACATTTTCTACCTGAACAGCGCCAAGTAGAATGAATAATTTTAAAGGACTGCCCACTGTGCTGATGAAACACAGGATGAAACAGAACACATGGAAAGGAACCCAAAGTATTAGAAATAATTCTTGAGAGCTGTAGAATTAAGCCTTGGCTGGTTGATTATCACTATTAAAATTACACTAGTGTCAATCAGAATGTTCTGTGTGGTCATGTTGAAATCAAATGCATTTGATGAGCAACATTGGGGGGGGGGGCAATAACCAGCAAATGCCATAAGAGCAAGCAGACATTTAAGCACTATGTGCGAAGTAGTGTGTTTCTTTAATGAGACAGTATCAATACACTGAACTATTTACCAGCTAACTCTGCGGTCTATGCTGTATTGACGTAAAGTGAAAAACAATGTAACTGGACAGACTCGCAACTGCTACAATGCCTACTTGCATGCATCGGAATAGCTTGCCATGAATATAAAATAAAATAGCAAGCTTACTAGAAAACACCTCACTGGTGTAGTAGCTACGCACAGTGAATACTGGCCTTCATGTATCATTTCAAGAAGTTCCAAGCTCGTCGAATGTACATTTGCCAGTGGCATTTATTCTGGGAACAAGACAAATAATTGTAAATGTTAAACAATGCTAAGCACGCCATGTGCTTAGACCTGTGACAAATTTGGCCCACTACACTTTGAATTCTTACATACGCAGATACTGCACGAGCGTGTAGCATAAACAGATGAAAATCGGAAATAAAAGCTACAGCATGAAAAACAGTTTCAGAACAATGAAACCAAAATAAAAAGTAATGAACACACTGTGTACTTAGCAAAAATGAAATCTTAATAGCAGCCAAGCGATTGTTGAAAAAAAAATACTCATCACAACATGTTGGGTCTAGTTTTCTTATAGAACGTGATAATGTGTGCAAAACAGCTATGAACACAAATAAGCAGCAAGTTGCATAAATATTTAGTCAATTTAGTAACCTGTGTTGAGTAATACGTCGACTAACTTATCAACGAATGATACTGAGATCCTACTATTTGGAACACATACACTTCATATATACCTGACTCGACCATCCAGATTACACGTTGCACCATGGCGGCCATAGCCAAGGAGTCCCCTCTGTTATGTGTTGACTTATAGCAGTAGCCCATTAAAGCTGTCACATGGTGAATACATGCGAGGAGCACCTAAAAATAGTCACAAAAACAATGTTTGCGCTAGTGCAGGGTGGCAACAGTGCACATGATAATAGGGCCCCTTCATCTCAGTAAAATTTTCAACACACGCAGGAGCAGCACATCACAAACAAATGTTTCTTTACATAACAATTCATTTCTTTTTTCTTTCATAAGCAACTTTCCCGTCATGTTTACTTGCGTATAAGTTATGTCAACACGCCTTGTCTTAAAAAGTAAGCTGTACTAGTAGCAAGCTGTGATTTTTTTCTCATAAACTGCTCGTAAACCGAAAACCTCATAAGCAGAGATTATTTACGACGTCGAAGCATTTATAAGCGAGGAAACGGGATTGCAGTAAGAATCGGTGAAAGAGCACATGGGTCGCTATTATGCAACTTCAGCAGAAAAGGGGGAGCTCACGCACAGGCGCACATGATCACGATTATTTCCGAACGTAATATTTCTCATCGGAAGAAGACGCTTATCAAGATTTTCAATGTTGCATTGAGGCAACAAACTTGCATAACTAAATTTTGCCAACCGGCACTCAGCAAGCATCAGCACAGGTATTACTGTTGTCGTGGGAGTACCATTTCCTACGCTCACGCACTCTGTGCACACACGAGGAGCACGCACAATGCGAGTGTAGTTAGCAAGCACGATTACTTACCTTTCGAATGGTACGACCCAGTTGAAAAGCGCTCTCCTAGTTGCCGGTGCTGCGTCGACGATGTCACTCCCAGCCAGCGCCTCCTCTATTTTTCTAAAAATAAAGGAGGCACTGTCCCAGCATACATGCGTATAGATGTTGAGACAATAAGAACCATTGAACAATCTATATCGTACATTATAGTTTAGCATAGAAAGAAATTCTATAATGTATTTTCGAGGTTCTTAAACGTGCATCCAATGCACTATACAAGCGTTTTTACTTTCCGCTTAAATGCGGCCGTCACGTCCTCAGTGCCTGAAGGCGAGAAGCGAAATATCACTGAAGTGGAACGTTTCAGAAGACGTCCTCAGTTGTTAGCCGTATTTCTGCGTATTATGTGGAATAGAGAATTGCGCGGCATCATTTCGCCGTTACTTCGCCTACAAGAAGCACGTGTATCGCTTTCACACAAAGGCCGCTGGCATTAGCGCCGATGAGCATACACCTGACTTTGGCTGTGGTGAAGCAACTGGAGAAAATGCATCGTTACTGATGCCTCAACTTCATCAGATACAAACAGTGATGACACTGCTTCGAACTTTGATTTCATTGCGACAATCAGGGAAGCAGATAGCTATGTTCTACATCAGAATCATGGAAAAGTTGCAGCTACCGTTGAGTACCACAGATGAAATTTTCACCCTTGTGAAAGCCCTCATTCATGATGTCATAGAAGGGATGTTCAAAAAAACTGCAAAGCTCCTAGAGGAAAAAATGTGGCACCGTGCACAATAGAAAACCTGGCATGCCAACTGAATGCTGCGGATATTGTTGTCAATATATTTTCCGACTTGACAAGTACTCACATGAGAAAAAAAATACATTTCGGAGCACTTTATTTACACTGAAGCTACTCAGATGCCACTGCAGACTGGCAGTTACAAAGACTTTACATGTTATATTTCTATCTCTAAACTGTCAACAAATTTCCTGAAATGCGAGGACTTGCTAGAATGCATTTCACAGTCTGTGTCAAAATCGCAAGATGTGCTCTATGACTTTGCTGATGGCAATGCATTCAATCAGTACCGTCAGCTTGCACAGGATGCCAGTCATAGCACTGTATTTCTGCTTTTGTACACTGATGAGATGGAGCTTGTAAACCCTCTAGGTGGTGCTGCTGGACGGCACAAAATTTTACTAGTTAACTTTTCTATTTTGAATCTGCATCCTCGGCATCGGTCAAAACTCAGTGCCATTCACTTGCTTCTAGTTGTGGAGTACCGTGTCATGCTACGGCATGGCCTGGCCTAAGTGCTACTGCCACTCGTGCAGGACCTAAATTTAATATAAAAGAATGGAGGGGGCACTGGCAGTCTGCACTTTAATGTTGTGACTGTGGCATTCTCTGGAGATAACCTCTCAATGCACCTCTTGGCAGGTCTCTAGTGCTGCTTTAGCAGCGGCACAGTCTGCCATTACTGCTTAGCTCAGCACAGACAATTGCGGATGCTGCATAATTTGGATGACTGTATCGAGAGGACAAGTGCAGCACACAAGAGCCACCTTAAAGCATTCACACTTGACCCAGCTATAAATGGGCCCTTGTACGGCATTACAAATGTATCGCCATTGCAAGGCCTTGAAAAGTTTGATGTCACTGAACAATTACCTCCTGATGCCATGCATGACATACTTGAAGGGGGTATTGACTGTGTTCTTCCCCACGTTTTGGAAGGTTTAGTTGCTGACGGAGTGATCCGCAAGCAGGACCTTGGAAAAAAAATTGTCCTTCAAGTATGGCTTTCATGACAAAAAGGCCATACCTCCTGCCATTAGGGACGCATTTCGTAGTGGCAAAGCCAGCCTTAGGGGATCAGCAAGCCAAAAATGGTGCCTCTTTCGGCTGCTTCCCCAAATATATGCAGAGTACATTCCTGAAGGCAACCCTCATTGCATGGTGTACTTGGCATTCAGGCATCCCAAAGCCACTGAGAAACCAGCACTCTTCAAAGTTCACTTTCATGTAGGCACAAAAAGGCACTTAAAAGCGGATCCTAACGGCATATACTTCTGTTGGCATTTATATGTCACAGGCACCTTCCCTTCAGGATGCTCAATGGCTGGCTTTCGCATCGTTTCTGCACATTGAAAAAATGGCTATTTCGCCCCTGTTTTGCTTATTTGTCAAGATATAACTTCTGAACAATGCTTTGATGCACACATGCCGAAACCCATCTTTTCTTATGGCTGCTGGTGACATTGAACACGGGTTGACGAGGTGGAACGCATAGAAATGCATGTGGTGCGTTGTTGAAGGCTGTGGTTTGTCATGGCCCCTTTTGGTGCCGCATGCTTTCTATTTATGTGCCATATTGCCTGCATCTTCGAGTGTTACAGATGGATAATGGTCACCACGGTCGATTTTATTTGTAAGGCAAGTTACAATAAAGAATTGCCATGTATTGATTTGCAGACATCAACTGTGCCACTGTACGTATTACTAGTTGGCTTTGCATACAATGTTGTAGAAGTGTACTTTTTTGTTTTTTTGCTTCTGGAAGAACCATAATGTATTTGATCAGACTATTGTGATGCCTTATTGAAACTGTGGCAGACACCTGCTTATTTCTTCCACAGAGTCTTAAAACAGTTTCTTGCTCAGGTAGTGTGCTCTTGTTCATCATAGTATATTTGTTGTTACTTTTGTTATTTGTTAATTACATTACTTTCGTTTTTAATCATTGTAGTGCGATTCTTTAAAAATCATTGGATGGCAGTACTTTTGAATTGTGCAGATTTATTATGTTATTAGCTAGTAAAAGGTGACAGACTCTTAAATGGCAATTTGGGCGTGTTGATAATTTATTACAAGCAGTAGATGTATAACACAACTATGTATAGGCTTTTAAGGACTGGCACGGCAAAATAAGGCTGATAATTATGTGGACTAGTGGGAAAGAGGGATTTCATGAAGGAGTAGCTAAAAACTAATTCAGGACAACAACGATTCGAAAGCATTTTTGATGCATAACACCTAATGCTCGTGACCTCTGAACATGCAACATCTCACCTGTAAAGCTTGCCAGTTTGGCTGACAACACGTTAAGTTTGCTTTCGTTTGAAAGCAATTTTAAATTAAGATAGTGACGGAGGCAAGAGTAAATAAATGCACACTTTATTACAGCAAGGCAAAATTGCTTTATTATCACACACCTTTGCCAGCAATCTCGGTAATTTTTAAGCAGTCAAGATTGGTGGCATTCAACAACATTGATGGAAATTCATGAAACAATTAATTATTGCAAGACATCACAACAAAGCAGCAAACACAACAAAATCGGCAATTGTGTCATTTATGGTTGGCTCTGGCGTCTGTATTTATTTTCAGAAGCCATGCAGGTTATAGAAGCAATTAAGTCGCGTCTTTTGATGTGCTGAACTTCCACTTCGATGATGTACATATAAAGGTCCAGTGCTTGTTCCAGTTAGCCATGTATTCTAAAAGGAATAAAAAATTGAATTGTGAAAATGTCATTCTCAAATGCAGTAACGCATGACACTGAAAAAAGTGGACAAAGTTTTTTTCAAACCGAATATGATGTAGAATGGTGCATGAAAAACAAATCAGATCACTTGGCCTTTGCTTTGAACCACGTAAACAACATATAGTTAAATAGCTGTAGAATAATATGTTACAATTTGCATAAAAACTTGACAAGAGACTACAGTTGCTTTCAAATTCCGCCCCCACCGCAATCGGCCACAGGAACCGGAGTCGAAGCCGCGACCATAAGGAAATAAAGCACCATAGCCACTGCGGCTATAAATTTCAGTGGCGATCGATTTCGGGATACTATCGGTCACTTTCTGCACCGCTTTCATTACACGTACGCGTTTACACATATTTGTTTTTGTTAACGCAACTTAATAGGCACTTTCGCACTAATAATAATCGCACGACAGCCGCATGTACCGCGAGAATAAAGAAAAGAAATATCCTTAAGCATTATCCCCTACATGAGCAAGAAGATCTAGATTACCAATACATTTTAAGGTCTTGCTTGCATCTCGGTGCAGTAAATACTGTCTAACAGGACTGCGTCTAAAATGTATATAGCCTATTGCTGAGAGCAATTCGTATGCGCATACCAATGATCGAGAATAAAATAACTTGCCTGTTTTGCGATCAACCTTCCTCCACCGACGTTCATGATATCGCATGCGCATCGTTGCGCGATGAAGTATCCACGCAGCACATTGAAGGCACTCAAACACAGTCAGTGGGTGAAGTGATCGCCTATGGTGCTCGTAGAGATGGAACCGATCGGTCGCAGCCGATGAAATCGCAATGCGCTACACGGGATCACGGCGCAACTCATTTTCAGGTCCCGGGGTGCTCGGCTGCTCGCGCTAAGGGAGGAAAGTTCCTCCATTTATGATTGCCGCAAGAGGGCGCAGCGCGTGAACCTTGCTCGAAGGAGGAACTCGCTGGCCTGAAGGAGGAACAGAGCCCGTTGCTCCATTCTCACTCCCTTTTTTTTTAGAGTGTAGTAAGGCATACTTGAGGTGAATGCAGAGACCACACTGACAACGAAGGTCACGCTGCTGGGACGTAATTCAACGGTAGCGATGCTCCGTGAGTAGTCAGGAGACGGCTAAAACTCGTATGCGGCCTAGTTGTTGGCAGACAAGCAAGATGGGGGAGAGGGTATCCTTGCGACATGTCGAATGTGCACTCTTAGAGCGTCGACTGCAATGTACGTTGCTATAAGGTGGTCACGTGCTACGGTGATTGTGGCTGCTGCGGATGCACACTTAGAGAAGCTGAGGCACGTCCGTGGAACTTGGGCTTGTATTCTCAGGAGTGTGCGAATGTTCGTTTCACTGGTGCTTCCCAACATGGGCAGGCTATATCTTGGGAAGTCCATAAATAGTGCATGATATAGTTGTCGTATCCATTGCACAGATGCGCCCAAGGCTTTCCGCCGACAAATTTGAATACATGGGCTATTGCAGTGAACCTCTTTTTCCTATATGAAATATGTGGCATCTAAGACAAATTTTGGTCGATGATGACTCCAAGGGAACCGTGCTTTGTATCGTAAGCAATTACTTGTCATTTACGCGTATACCATATGGAGTCATTCTTTTCCGTGTAAATGCGACTTATCCGCACTTTTCTGAGGATTGTTCTAGGCCCTTCATATGCAGGCAAGAAGACGTTTGCGTGACCGCCTTCTGCAGTTTCGCTCGTATCTGCGGACGTGTCATGCCGGACGCCCAGATGCAGATATCATCTGCGTATATGGATATCTGGACCATCCTTGGCAATGATCCCACAAGGCCAAACAGTGCTACGTTGAAGAGCGTGGGGCTTAACGCTCCGCCTTGCGGCACACCTTTGCTGTTTAGATGATGGGATGTCATTCCATCATCTGTAAGCACGAAGAAGGGTATATCCTCCAAATAGCTATGAATCGAGCACAGTGCACGACCACTAATGCCCACATAAGTCAAAGCATTGAGGGTTGCTTCGTGTGCTACATTATCATATGTGCCTTTGACATCAAGAAAGAGTGCCACCGTTAATCGTTTCATGCTGTTTTGATGTTGAATACATGTTACCAAATCAAGCACGTTATCGATGGATGACCGACCGCGCCGGAAGCCCGCTCTTGCATTCGGATATACCTCTTTATGTTCTTTCGAGGCGCGTCAATAGCATCCTTTCTATTAGTTTCCCAACGGAACTGGCAAGTGCGATGGGACGTACGATGCCAAGTCTAATGGAGATTTAAAACTCTTAAATAAAGGTACTAGGCGGCTGACCTTCCATTCACAAGGAATCAATTCTTCGTGCCAGGATTCATTGTATATCTCCAAGAGTACACTGCGGCCTTTTTGGTCAAGGTTTCCATGTGCTTTGTATGTGTATCCGTCGGGCCCAGGCGATGATGACTTCCTACAAGCCGCTAGCGCAGCTTCTAGGTCCTCCACAGAGAACATGAGGTCCATGCGAGAGTCCTGTGATGCCACAACATCACTTGATGTCGATAGAAGCAGTGACCGCAAACCAACAATTCTTGCGCAGAAGTCCTCCGCAACGTGAATCGCACGTCTTCCTTGATGCAGCGCAATGAACGAGAAGATAGGAAACCGATGGCCCGATTTTTTATTAGACACGAAGGACAGCGAAGGACAGCATAGGGGAAATTACTTGTACTGAATAATTGAATTAAAGAAACAATAAATTAATGGAAATGAAAGTGGATGAACAACTGGCCACGGGGGGGGGGGGGGGGGGGGGGGGGCACGAATCTACGTCTTAGCATTACGCGTGTGATCCTCTTACCAATTGAGCTACCGCGGCGTCGTTTTCCCATCCACTTTCGGGGTGATTATGTTTATCTAATAGAACGAAACGTGGGAGTGTTAGCCAGCGCCACCAATCACGGCCTTGACGGCGGATGTGGAACATCTTTTCTGCCACAGGCGTCACGTGTACGTCATCTTTTTGGCTGAAGGCCATTGGTTAATAAACCCGCACATGCTACCTGAAGGCACCAATGCTGCCGGATTCGAGGCCTCTGTATGTAACGCCTGAGGAAGAAATGAGGAAGAAAAAAAAAACAATGATTCCAAAGTTAGCGCAGCGTTGCGCCATGATTAAGCACGCAGCGCTAAGATAAGGACGTCCACGCTGCTCGGTGCTCCAGTCTATTATTTATCACTCCGCGAAGGAAGCAGACGACGGAAAGCACAGGGGTATGCGCATTGCTTGAACGTTTTTCTCAAGAGCGTCGCAGTGGCTACGGTTCGGGCGTTCCAGCTTATATTGAACGCGTTAGTAAATGTCTTTCTTTCCTTGTTTGGAGCCTATGTGACCTTGGCTCCATCACTGTGAGGGAACTACGAAGTTGAAAATTTCACACAACCTATACTTAAAGGAAGAACTTGAGTTTGGCTTAGTTGGGGCTTACTGCATGTCATGTTGACGGCTAATAAAAGACGAAGACAAAGAAAGAAAAAAAAAAAACAGCACAGCCCGCGTCGTCGTTTCGTCTTTTCCTTTCTTTGTCTTCGTCTTTTATTAGCGGTCAACGTGACATGCTATACTTAAAACGTGTTAAAATGTGAATGCTTTTTTTCTATCTTTCCTTCCTGCCTATGAAAAAAAAAAGTTAGCAGATTCCACGCAATGTGGGTGCCTGTGCTAATGCGAAGTATTTGTCCGTGCAACGCATCGGAATGTTCATTAAATACTTATTACGTAGATACCATGTAATAAGGGATCTGCGTAAGATATAGAGAACGGCAAGGGTTGATGTAGTCGACACACATTTGTTTTAGTGACAAACCTTGAAGTACTATGCACGCTTGCTGCATTGTAATGACCTCCATTAACGCATTGATGTGTGTATGGTATGAGTTGGGCCCGTTCATGTTGAGATACTCTGGTCATTGGTTGCCACGCTGGGTGGCTCGTTGTGAAGTGTTAGTAGCGGCCTAACAAAGACTGAAGTAGGAGACGTAGCCGTGCATCTTCAAATTGTTAAGTACCGTTGCGAAAACATGATAAATGACACCTCCTGTGCGTGCTGTTGGTATTGAACCAGAATTTACGGGTTCGAGTAACACTGGAAACAACTTGTTTGATCAGCTCGAAAGTCGATGCTCTCTAAGGAGAAAGAGCACGCGTTCTTTCTCGTGTTGTAAGTCTCGTTGACGTTCCTCATTTCCCGAAGCATTGACAGCAAGCTCCCGTTCTCGTTTTACTCGTAAGTCTTGTTGACGCCTTACTTCGCCTATCGCAGCGTTGCGACGACGTTTGGTATCAGTACGATGGTGTATACGCAAAAGAAATCTCTGCCGGTGTAAGAGCTTGTTTACAATTGTAAAATTGTAAAATTATAGGGTATTGTAAAATTGTTTACAAGAATTTTACAATACTTTCTATTGACGTCAGCGTCCCTGAAGCGCTGTTAGAAGACCAATTTTGCATACCACAATTTTGACGTTTGCAGTAGAACAAGCGCCTATAGAAAGGAAAACGAAATGCTGCTCATGAGAACACGTGGTATACGTGTTATCTTTGTTGTGGAACCAACAGCAAACGAAGACGTGTTGGTCTTGGCTATGTTCCTGCGTATTGTCCTTACTTTTCATTTCATTCACCCATTAAGTTAAGAGGTATGCATGCTTTAAAGATACCTGTGAGACAACATTATATATACAGGTTTAAGGCCACGAATGATCGTTTTATTACGTAGACCAGAGCTGTGCTCACTCGTAATACTATCCGGCCTACCGTACGAAACAAATTGCGCATTGATCCCAATAATGCTTCGCCTTAAAAAGTTGCAGAAACCATCGAACTTGACTGCTAGAGTAAGTGGAGCTTATTGTTTTGGACCATTATGTGCTTATTTGTGTTTTGTTTCTTGTATAGTTTGAAGCGTTGTAGCTTTGTGCGGCTGTTGCACGGCTGCCGCTCATAACCCAGCGCGGGCATGACAACGAGACAAACGGATGTGCGTGAACTTCGTCGCAAACGTGCGTCTCGCCTTTGTCGTGTACGGCAGTGTTACGCAACACGCAGCGCCGGGCGCGTCCTTTGTGCTGTCCATCGAGCACAGGTGTTTCACCCTGTTGCAGCGGCGGATGGAAGCATGCACGCTCCTCCCCGCATCAGCCCCTGCTCATCCGCGTTCCTCTGCACCCATGCAGTTTTAGTGTTCCTGTATATGGCTCCACGGAAGCCTTATGGTTTGAGCTATATGCAGAGACTTTACCCCCTAAAAAAGAGTTGCTGTATATGATCGAAATCAAACAGCGCTAGGGACAAAGGCCGTATAACATCAGGTGGACCATTAAA